>NC_133654.1:114440437-114740437 GCF_009905375.1 Apium graveolens
TCCAGGAAATGTGGAAGTTCTGAAAAGAAAGTGTTCAGAAAGAAGAAGGCAAAGAAGGAAAGTTTGACAGAGGAGACAACTCAATGTCAAATGCTACAATTGTGGTGAAAGAGGCCACATCTCTCACTAACTGCAAGAAAGGAAAATGTGATAAGGCCAGACACTTTATCACAAAGAGAAAAACTGGATAGACACTTCATGATTCTGAAGAAGAGGTGAACTATGCTTTGATGGCAAATGCTGATAGCAGTTCTGGAACTGATGTATTGAAGGTACCTCGTTCACCTCTTGCTTTTTATACTGATGATATTTCTGAGCTAAGATTATATCTTAAAACCATGTTCATTAATTTTAGAGATCAGACTTAGAAAATGAAGATTAAAATCTGAAAAGTCTTTCTCTTAGAAACAGAAATGACTACTTAGAAAAAGAGTTAGTTATATTCATCAAACTCAGAAAGACAGAGATGAGGCTTTGTATGTTAAAGATGAACTGCTAAAACTGAATAAATCTCTAAATCTGAACTAGAAAAGGGAAAAGGAGATAATCAAAATTTGAACTAACCCTGGAAGAACAACTCAGAAAATCTTACAAAATGGAAATTGGAAAGAAGGACTAGGTTACCTAGATGATAAAGAAGAAAAGGAAACTGTGTCATCTAAATCAAACTTTACCAAGAAAGCTGAAAAGCCTAAAGTTAATCTTGTCAAGTTTGTGTCAAATTTCATACAAGTCAAAATCTGAAAAGATGAAAGACTCTAAAACAAAAGTCAACTTCGACAAATTAAAATAGGATAAACCAACTTTAGTAAACATTGGCTTAATGACAAAGAAGCAGCTTAAGCATAAGCTGAAAGAGATTAGAAATATGAACAAAGTCAAGGAAGCTAGGAAAAATAGGAAATAAAGGAAGGTGTGAATAAAAGCAATAATTATATGCCTGTTCCTAATGATCCTAGAAAGAAATGCTATAATTGTGGAAACTCTAACCATCTTGCTTCTTTTTGCAGGAAAAATAAAGATATAAACTCTTTACTTCCTAGATTAGGAGGTTAAGAGTCAGTCTGTTAGGTTTAAACCACAAAATCCTTGTTTTCATTGTGGTAGTTTATTGTCATTCTATTTATACTTGTAAGGAATATCGTAGTTTGTACTATGATTATTATCAAATAAAACCTTCTTTAAAGAAAGTTAGTGTAATTCCTTCTAGTGTAAATTCTGATGCAAAGTCTGATATAAAGTCTGATAAAAAGCATGTTAGCATAAACTATGAAACTAAATCCGCTGCAAATGCTAACAACCTAAAAAGGCCAAAGGATCCGAGCAAGTCTGTGTAACACCCCCAGATCCGGGGTCGGGGATCCGGGTCGTCACGGTCTTTCTTCCACAATATCACTTCACTTAATTAATAATAATAACCTTATGCTGTGACCCCACACTAACACACACCACAACCCGTTATAGTCTCAGAGATGAAATTTAAATAAGTACAAGTCTTTGAATCCACAATTTAAAAGTTATTACAACCCAAAATGATTACTTGATAAATTTACAGTTAATTGCCATTATCTGCCACAAGTTATAATTATACATAATTTGATTCTCAAAAATAGAATGCCTGATCTACCAATAGATCTACCTCTGCAGCTATAGCAGCCACAACATCATCGGGAAGACGCGGGATGCTTCCCACGCGCTTGCTCTGGGTCTGCTGGAGTCTGGCCATCTTTCCTAACTGTTGTTGTGTGATGAAGAAATAAAGCAAGAGTGAGCCTTACAGCTCGCAAGATAATATGTAGTGATAACAATAATATAAGTATCTAAATGGATACTTACTAGAATCTTTTATCACGAGTAAGATAATTACTTACTAGATATAAGTAGAAACAAGGGATGAAGTTACCAAATACTTCACTATACTTATATTATTTATAAAGCTACTTGAACTATCACCGTTCAAAGTATTATAAGATTCACGAGGTCATCCCATAGATGAGACCACAAATAAAACTTGAAAATATTTGATCTTTGAAATATTTTGAAAAGAGATGAAGTTACGAGATACTTCATTCAATGGATACCCCAATAAAAATGTTTGACCCTGTCAATGCTTCGGCAACCACCCATTAGTAGCCTTTCGATCGAATGCTACGGGTAGTGTTGCAGAATTATCGAAATGGATGATGAACTCATTACGGGAGTTTACCGCGCCAGGAAGACCACTTACGATGATCAGTCGTAGTAGTACAACCCCACCATTTTCTACATGTAGAGGAGAACCTGTCGGATTTACTTGTCAACCGAACACTGAACTCCTAAGGAATGGACCGCCTTAGCGGAACTTCCAGGCCATTTGGGCCAATATAATAAGGCTGGGCCGGTGCTACTCGGCCACTTACGCCACTCCTAGTTCAGATGAAATCCATGACTCTGAAACGTAAAGCTCGTTTCCCCCTTTCCCCAAGTAGAAACTTGTTGATACGGCTCCACCAAGAAGTCGTACCTAGTTGGAAAGGAAAACTCACCGATATTTCCCAGGCGATGCCTGTTAATGGATTAACTTGTTCCAAGAATTTTACTTCCCGAATATTGGGTAAGTAATCAAAAACTCTTTTACCAAGACAGCAACCTTGTTGCGAATATAAAACACACCACCGAGCCGGATCCCCCAGGTTTTGAGCGAGTATTTAAATCCCCTTTTTAAAAGGAAGATCTTAAATATAAAAATAGTTTTGGGATCCGCTCTAACTTTTGAAAATCATTTTAAAGACTCGAAAACACTTTAAAGAGTGTTTGGAGTAAAACTGATTTAATGAAGTAAATCAGTCCCCAGAATATTTAGAAAATGTCTGAATATTATTATTTAAATAATATTCCCATAAAAAAATAATCTTTATAAAATAATTGAAGTAGAAGTATTAAAACTTATACTTGAAATGAATAGCAAATAATCAAAGATATACTTATACGAAAGTAATATCTTTATTTGAATAATCAAAAATAAGTTTGATTATCGACACCTTATTCTTTAATACAATAAAGAATATATCTCAGCAAATAATCAGAGTCATAGATCCTCAAATGAATATTCAAATAATATTCAATAAATAAAATAAGCTGAGTCATAATACCTCGAATGAATATTATAAATAATATTCATTAAATAAAATAAAGGAGTCATACATCCTCAAATGAATATTCAATTAATATTCAATAAATAATGTAAAAGGAGTCATAAGTCCTCGAATGAATATTCGAATAATATTCAAATAATAAAATAAAAGGAGTCATAAGTCCTCGAATGAATATTCGTAATAATATTCATTAAATAAAATAAAGTTATCGAATAAACCTTATTCGGTTAATAGTTTGGAAAAACTATAACCATATATATATATATAAATATATATATATATATCCATATCCATATATACAAAAATCTACTCGGGATCCTCGACTTCCGGTTTTAGAAAATATTTTCACCTTTGGGTCCCTATACTAAGGGTATATGCAAGTTACCGCTATCCTCTAGCATAGGTATTATCAACTGAACCAACAGATATATATTTCAAGAATATGAAACAGGCATGCATATATACCATATCACATGCTACAATATATCGCAAGAATTTGCTAAATAACCAATATGCATTTATCGCAAGATCATGCATATACAAATGTATACATCACAACAACAGTATAACGGATAGAATACTTGCCTGAGCGACTGGGGGTTACGAATGGCTCGGGACGAGTCTGGTAACCTATAAACAACAAGTAAGTTGGAATTAAACCAAAGTCACTTGTAAATCTATACTCTAACCAACTCAGACTCTAACGCTCGTTTTGCGCTTACTGATTCTCTCAAGTCACTCGAGTACCCTCGGCTCCACCATTTTTAATAATTTAACCTTTACGAGTTTTAAGGCGATTCCTTCGCGAGTGTCTTACCAACTGCCTAACACACTTACCATAAATGTTTCATGCATTAATTAACCATTTTTGGTCTTTAACCTATGTTTCAAAGTAAGGCGAGGGGAAAAGTTTCGTTCGCGAAACGCCGTTACTTGAAACGGTCGTTTCTCCTAAACCGTGCATCGGAATCGAACGAACTACATATCAAAACGAAGCTCGTAACATGAACTATCTAATCATGGCAATGGTCAAAACCTAGCAGTGAGTTCAAGGGTTCTGATCTTAAGAACAAAACAGTCTACGGTAAATCGGGCATTACGACGGCTATGTTTACGCGATTTCCCAAATTTTAAACCATTCAATACCAACCACAAATCAACCCCAAATCAATCATACAACCAATATCCCTCCAAACCACATCATAACAGCCCCAACAAATCCACATTAACCATTTATACTTATTCCTCACATGAACTAAAGGCTTTACTTAGGTTCTTTAACTAATTACCAAGATTTACAACTCCAACAATGCAATAAAACCAACTAATCTCTACAAACTCAACCAAACCTCAACCAATCAAGCATCATGCTTCACATATGCTATATCAAACACATTCAATCCTAATTACTCAAAACTAAAGCTAGGGTTTGTAGTTTATACCTTCCTTGGAGAGTGGAGAATCAAGAGAATGGCTTGGAATCACCTTTAAAGCCCTTATCCAAGCTTAATCTAAACAAAACTTCAAGAACACAAATTTTAGTTCTTGAAAACACTATTCACCATCTTCTTTCATGATTTATAGAAAAAGATTGGCTTGGAATTAGAAGCTTAAACTTATAGGAAGTATGTAACTATCCATGGGGAAGCTTAGATAATTACCTTGCTAAATAGTAAGTGGAGGAGCTTGGACTTCCCATTTCTTAAGAAAAAACCCGAGAGCATGAAGAAGAAGAAGAGAGATTTTTGTGTTTTGGCTTGATTTGCCTTTGGTTGGTTGATTTTTGTTGTTTGCTTTAGTGAATTACCTAGTTGCCCTTGGTTTTGTGTGGTTAAAAAGTCACCACATCTCCTTCCTTTCTTGTCATGCCTATGTCATCCTCATGATGTCATCCTCCCTTCCTTGTCCTCTTTCTATTGGTTGGATGACATCATTCCCGCTAATCCCTTTGATTAACTTCCTAATCGTTTGCCTAATGACCGCTGATCTGTTATACGGTTCGCTTAACTTTCGTTTTCGTTTATCGTTTGAGGGATCATACCCGGGATCTTATTACTTAGGTTCCCTTAACCTTTCTCAATATATTATATTCCTTTTATGATCCTCTCCTATAATCCTTTTATTTAAATCCTTTTTATCCTGTTACCTTTTTCTCAAATCTTTCCGTATCTAGTGTATTTCCGGGAAAAATCAAAGTGTTCGGATTTGGATTCTGACGATCTTTACATACACTTATATCCCATATAAAGTACTAATAAAATCTCAGAATATCCATATCAGAACCCCTACATAGTGTGGCATGAACAGTTTTCTCATTCAGCAAAAACACTATTCATAAGGGTTTCAAAAATTTCCAAAAATTGGGGTTATTACAGTCTCTCCTCCTTAAAAGGATTCCGTCCCGGAATCGGATAGAAATAA
Organism: Apium graveolens; assembly: GCF_009905375.1. Classification (NCBI taxonomy): domain Eukaryota; kingdom Viridiplantae; phylum Streptophyta; class Magnoliopsida; order Apiales; family Apiaceae; genus Apium; species Apium graveolens. The sequence continues at coordinate 114,445,993 of NC_133654.1, forward strand.
ATAGGGATACTTTCTTAGTATTGCACTTTCTAACTCTCAAGTCAATTCTCCCACATTGTGGTTCTACCATCAAACTCTTACTAGTTTGATAACCCTTCTCCTAAGCACTCGTTCCTTCTTAATCTATACCCTTCCTGGTTGGTCCATATAGGTTACGTCTGGTTGCATGTCTATGCGCTCATATGCCCCTATTTAACTGGCATCTGAATTACACTTCCTTAACATTGATACGTGAAACACGTTACGACCTGCTACATGTTCGGGGTTAGGGCTAGCTCATATGCTAAATTCCCAAACGTCTTAATATATCCAAGGGTCTAACAAATTGTAGACTTAGCTTTCCTTTCTTTCCGAACCTCATCAATCCTTTCCAAGGGATACCTATAACATTACTAGGTCCCCTATTTCATACTCTTTATTCTTTCGTGTCAAATCAACATACTTATCATGACCATCTTGGGCTACTACCAGCCGTCCTCTGATTAGATCTATCATATCCTTGGTCCTTTGGACTACTGCGGGTCCGAGCATCTTGCGCTCTACAACTTCATCCTAACATAAGGGAGATCGACATTGTCTTCCCTCAATGATCTCATAAGGCGATACCTCGATACTAACATATGATCTATTGTCGTAAGATAACTTAATCCGCGTTAAGTGATCATTCCAAATTCTTTCAAGTCTATTGCACAGACTCTCATCATAGCTTCTAACATTATAGCTTTTGCTTCTCAATTCCCATTCTTTTCCAGTTCGTAATCGCTATCACCTTCCGTTCCTAGTCTTATACTGGTTATACTTTTGCTCGTTAGCGTTCTATAACCTTTTAATAACCACGTCAACCTTAGTATCACGAATGTGTTCCCATTCCGCATACTACCACCACTTTATTACTCCTTTTTTCAGCTGTTTCTATTTTCGAAAGCTTAATCCATCATATAGAAGTAAAAGAATTTATTGAGAGATCACTATGACCATGAACACTTGTTATATCGCATAGTTAGTACAGAAGGTGGCCAGCCTTTAGTACTTGACAAGCAATTAAACAATAGCTGGTATCCTACTCGGCTTCTATCACACAGATAGATAGTCATTCGGCAATACCTCCCCTTCTGGAAGGGTTGTTCTTCTCAGCTTACATGAAATGAAAAGAAGAGAAAAGAACGAACTGAAGAGAATTGTATATATGAAAAAATATACTGCCACAAAATATCTGGCTTGGAACCTACCTCTGAACTATAGAGGTTTGTCATAGGAGAACAAAACATATACGTATTTATATCAGCATCAAGCATTATAGCCTCGTATTTCCCATGCCTAAATATTTTCACTATCCCGTCCATCATTCTATGGACCCACACTCTTCCTCGAGCTTATACATAATCACCTTTAAAACTCCCTCGACATCGAAAATTGAATCTGGGATCTCATTCTATACATCATCGTTACTAGAATTCTATACTTGCACCGCAACCTTCCTCGTATAGTAATATGACTCTCTATTGATAAGAAAGAATAATTATTCACTAGGTAGATACTCTACTTAATTAGTCTATCAATGATAACTTATACACTACCACGACCCGATTAGTGGTACTCAATCTCAACACCCATTCCAATACAACTCTCACGGTTGTAATCAGCTCAATACTCGCAGAATCATTGCTTCCTTACTATGGTCCACCACTGACCTACTGTCGTCATTCATTTTTCCATAAAATCTTAATATCTAACCATACGGAGTCTATACATGTCGTATCAAATCCTTCTAAGGAGGTAACATAATCACCATTCATGATTCATGGAGTACACTCCTGATTCTAACATACATACATGACATGAAGCAGATAAAATTGCAGAAGAGTTTCAATCAAAGCAACGATAGCAGGTTAATACCATTCTTAATCATATGCCTTAAATAGAAGACTTACTCAAAGGTTCATTTAGTCCTTTTGAAACATGGTCCAGGCTCATTCTCAAGATAGGACCTCCTAAGATAGATAGCCCGTTCATGGCGATTACACGAATTAAACCTTTACCAACTACTATTACGGTTGGGTATTGCACGGTCATCAGAAGGAATGTCAATCTTCCTAACCATAATTCAACCTTCACATTTTTAACCATCATCACTGTATTCTTTTGGCACACGCGCCTATAATTATCCTCTTACCTTTAAAGTGTTGGCCACCTCTTTGGCCTTCCCTGATAGTAATAGTTCCTTATAATCAATGTCTTTTAACCACCTTCAACTAAATTTTCTACCTCATTTCAATCACAGCTAATGTGAAGATGTTTTCCTTAACATCTGATAAGTAAAAAAAAATCACCATTTTTTTCCATAAGTTGTTGCCTCAGTCTTTAGAGGTTAATCACTGTCATGACTGACTCTCAATTATACTTAGAGCATCTTCTACCTTAAGTCCTAATTGCCCTGAACAATTTCGACCATTACTGGTTCGATCCATACTTTCTCGTGGTTTAACACGTGCCCCACTTGGCAACATTATAATTACGTCATATTTCCTTTATCAATCATTTCTATTCTTGAAAATTTTGAATATTACCTTTCTCCTTGTAAAACCTCTAGGGTTATCCTTGAATCGTTCCTCCTGTATTCCTTAGATACAGGGCATATCCAAATACCATTTACTACTACTAGAACCATTGTCTATATACTTCTGAAAAAAATTCTCCACTGATTCTTAAAGGTTGTTATTACCTTAACCCTTTCCAATTCACCCTGTCAAAACTCATACTATCCCTATTAAGGATGAAATGCCAACATGTATGCATTCCCCTAGGATTCATTTTAAGTTACCAATGTTCTTTCCTTAATTCCACCTTTAAAAGGTACCCGCATCCTTCCATGGATAATCAAGTCATATATCCCTGATAAGGGTGTCTTATTCAATCATTCCCACCTCGATAATATATGCCTAGTTTCACAATAACATCTGTATTCAAAATGAGGTCAATCAATATGGCCTCCAAAAGATAACAACGGTTATCCGCTTTTCTTGTCTAATTTGGTAACGATAACAAGGATGTTCTGGAAGATATTGGTCGTGTTCCACGTGAACTTCTTCTTCATAATTCCTTATTTACTTTTGCTGTTTATCTCAACAGTCATCTCAATGTTGGGATATCTCTCATACCTGGCGTCTCCCTTTCTGGGTATCGAGCCACCGGTCTTACACTTCACATTCTTGAAGGTCACTTCCTTCATCCAATTTTCCTAATTTCTTACTTCCTTGTCTCCTCAGTCTATCTGCGTCTCATTATTTATCCTTCGAATGATCTCAAGGTTTCCTCGAATCTTCCCAACTTACAGGGGATAAAATATATGTATCTCTTATACCTTCACCCAGCAATTTTAACTCATGGTGAATCACCCTCATCCTGACGATCACATACTTTTCTATTTCTATTACTACGAGTTCTTAGGGTTTCCTCATACCCAACTCCCTTATCATTATTTCATGAACCAACCCAACATAAGCATCGAATTCAAACATCCCGTCATTCTGGATTCGTGTCCTCAGAATGAATCTTGATAATCTTTACAACTTAGATTCATAATTCATCATACTCGTCTGCCTTTGTTCTGGCTCTAAAGCTTTTACACTATTTCCATAACCTTGGGAAGTACTTTCCCGAAAACAACTTACTGAATCTTAAATCAGTTTATCATAATCTCTTGCTCCGTGCCTTCCTTGGCCTTTCACCAGCGGGTGGTCTCTCTCTTAGGAGGGTAAGTGACAAAACAGTCTTTTGTGGTTCGTCAATCATTTAGAATCTCAAATGATTCATCTATTTCCTTTAGCCAGGCTCTTGCCTCGACTGGGTCAGCTTGTTCCTTGGAACTCTGAGAGCTTAGCGACTTAAAGGTCATGAAAGAATTTCCCACCGCACTGTCTCCTCAGGGTGGTGGTTGGGGGTAATAGTCTAAGTTCTGTCTAGAAAGGGCCATAAATTATTATATAGGAGTACCGTCTCGGGTCTCCTTTCCTTACTCGACTTCTGTTTCCTAAGTCTGAACATTTCCTCCCCCTCCCCATAATCGGAGTCATCCTTCATATTTTAAATCCTTATTTTCACTTCATTATGTTATGGGTTCCTTCTATCTTGATGGCGACCTCCCTGACTATCACGTTCAGGGTTTGCTCCAAATCTTATTCCTCAAACTATGGCTCTCATCTAAGTTCTCATCCTTACGCTCTTGAACTTTCGGAACCCAAATTCTATAGGAATGCCTCATTATTCCCTTATCATCTTTCTCGATATTAATCTTTTATCTAATTGTTGGCTCCCTGCCTTCATTCATAACTTTTTCTGGCACAATATGATCTTTTCCAATAATTCGGGCTGTATTGCTATCTCAAACAGCTTTTCGGTACCGGCTCCGGTTACCTTCACTACTATTTCCAAAATCTCTTATAAACTCTCCCAAAGACATTATCATCTTGAGTCTCTCCTTTTTACTAAGGGCATCAGCCACCACATTGGCTTTCCCCGAATGATAAAGAATCTGCCAATCATAATTCTTGATTAGCTCTAACCGCCTCCTCTGGCGTATGTTGAGCTCTTTCTACATAAGAATGTACTAGAGCTCCTATGCTTTGTGAATCTCACACTTCTCTCCATACAAGTAGTGCCTCAAATCTTTAGGGCAAAACTATTGCCACGAGCCCAAGCTCATGGGTGGGGATATCGAATTTTAAATTCCCTTAATTGTCTTGACGCAGACGCGATTATCTTGCTGTGCTATATAAGAAGCACCCTAATTCCTTATGCGAAGCGTCACTTACAAATCACAAAATCTCCATTTTCCCTCCGGCAACGCCAACATAGGGGCCGTCACCAACCTTTGCTTCAGTTCTCAAAAGTTGTTCTCGCATTTCTCTGCCTATTCGAACTTCTCAGTCTTATATGTAAGCCGCGTTAAAGGGGCTATTGTCTTTACAAACTTGAACGAACCTCTGGTAGTGACTGGCCAATCCTACCTCTGGTAGTCGACCTAACCATGGTCATCAATTTATCAGTGGTCCTTTATTCATTCTTGTCAGGATCCTCCATGGGATCCTTCTCAGCAACTATCCCTTCTAGGACAACATCCTCAACCGCTACATCCTCAATATCAACATCATCCGGTCCTGCATTAGGACACTCTATCGGATCCACAATCCGATCTCCAATTAGTAATAAAACATCATCGCGCTGTTGCTCCTCAACCTCAGGGTTCGGAGTCCCGCCACTCTATACGATAATGAACTACGCTTCTATCGCTACATTTATAAGGGTTCCCATAAGGGTTTTAACTGTCAGTACTACGTTAGGTAGTCCGATTATGAACTTGGCAAGAGTTCTTATTATCTTAGTGAACTTATTATCTTAACGTCCCATCATCTCTGAGGTTTATAACGCTTAGCTCTGATACCATTTCTGTAACACCCCCAGATCCGGGGTCGGGGATCCGGGTCGTCACGGTCTTTCTTCCACAATATCACTTCACTTAATTAATAATAATAACCTTATGCTGTGACCCCACACTAACACACACCACAACCCGTTATAGTCTCAGAGATGAAATTTAAATAAGTACAAGTCTTTGAATCCATAATTTAAAAGTTATTACAACCCAAAATGATTACTTGATAAATTTACAGTTAATTGCCATTATCTGCCACAAGTTATAATTATACATAATTTGATTCTCAAAAATAGAATGCCTGATCTACCAATAGATCTACCTCTGCAGCTATAGCAGCCACAACATCATCGGGAAGACGCGGGATGCTTCCCACGCGCTTGCTCTGGGTCTGCTGGAGTCTGGCCATCTTTCCTAACTGTTGTTGTGTGATGAAGAAATAAAGCAAGAGTGAGCCTTACAGCTCGCAAGATAATATGTAGTGATAACAATAATATAAGTATCTAAATGGATACTTACTAGAATCTTTTATCACGAGTAAGATAATTACTTACTAGATATAAGTAGAAACAAGGGATGAAGTTACCAAATACTTCACTATACTTATATTATTTATAAAGCTACTTGAACTATCACCGTTCAAAGTATTATAAGATTCACGAGGTCATCCCATAGATGAGACCACAAATAAAACTTGAAAATATTTGATCTTTGAAATATTTTGAAAAGAGATGAAGTTACGAGATACTTCATTCAATGGATACCCCAATAAAAATGTTTGACCCTGTCAATGCTTCGGCAACCACCCATTAGTAGCCTTTCGATCGAAATGCTACGGGTAGTGTTGCAGAATTATCCAAATGGATGATGAACTCATTACGGGAGTTTACCGCGCCAGGAAGACCACTTACGATGATCAGTCGTAGTAGTACAACCCCACCATTTTCTACATGTAGAGGAGAACCTGTCGGATTTACTTGTCAACCGAACACTGAACTCCTAAGGAATGGACCGCCTTAGCGGAACTTCCAGGCCATTTGGGCCAATATAATAAGGCTGGGCCGGCGCTACTCGGCCACTTACGCCACTCCTAGTTCAGATGAAATCCATGACTCTGAAACGTAAAGCTCGTTTCCCCCTTTCCCCAAGTAGAAACTTGTTGATACGGCTCCACCAAGAAGTCGTACCTAGTTGGAAAGGAAAACTCACCGATATTTCCCAGGCGATGCCTGTTAATGGATTAACTTGTTCCAAGAATTTTACTTCCCGAATATTGGGTAAGTAATCAAAAACTCTTTTACCAAGACAGCAACCTTGTTGTGAATATAAAACACACCACCGAGCCGGATCCCCCAGGTTTTGAGCGAGTATTTAAATCCCCTTTTTAAAAGGAAGATCTTAAATATAAAAATAGTTTTGGGATCCGCTCTAACTTTTGAAAATCATTTTAAAGACTCGAAAACACTTTAAAGAGTGTTTGGAGTAAAACTGATTTAATGAAGTAAATCAGTCCCCAGAATATTTAGAAAATGTCTGAATATTATTATTTAAATAATATTCCCATAAAAAAATAATCTTTATAAAATAATTGAAGTAGAAGTATTAAAACTTATACTTGAAATGAATAGCAAATAATCAAAGATATACTTATACGAAAGCAATATCTTTATTTGAATAATCAAAAATAAGTTTGATTATCGACACCTTATTCTTTAATACAATAAAGAATATATCTCAGCAAATAATCGGAGTCATAGATCCTCAAATGAATATTCAAATAATATTCAATAAATAAAATAAGCTGAGTCATAATACCTCGAATGAATATTATAAATAATATTCATTAAATAAAATAAAGGAATCATACATCCTCAAATGAATATTCAATTAATATTCAATAAATAATGTAAAAGGAGTCATAAGTCCTCGAATGAATATTCGAATAATATTCAAATAATAAAATAAATGGAGTCATAAGTCCTCGAATGAATATTCGTAATAATATTCATTAAATAAAATAAAGTTATCGAATAAACCTTATTCGGTTAATAGTTTGGAAAAACTATAACCATATATATATATAAATATATATATATATATATATCCATATCCATATATACAAAAATCTACTCGGGATCCTCGACTCCCGGTTTTAGAAAATATTTTCACCTTTGGGTCCCTATACTAAGGGTATATGCAAGTTACCGCTATCCTCTAGCATAGGTATTATCAACTGAACCAACAGATATATATTTCAAGAATATGAAACAGGCATGCATATATACCATATCACATGCTACAATATATCGCAAGAATTTGCTAAATAACCAATATGCATTTATCGCAAGATCATGCATATACAAATGTATACATCACAACAACAGTATAACAGATAGAATACTTGCCTGAGCGACTGGGGGTTACGAATGGCTCGGGACGAGTCTGGTAACCTATAAACAACAAGTAAGTTGGAATTAAACCAAAGTCACTTGTAAATCTATACTCTAACCAACTCAGACTCTAACGCTCGTTTTGCGCTTACTGATTCTCTCAAGTCACTCGAGTACCCTCGGCTCCACCATTTTTAATAATTTAACCTTTACGAGTTTTAAGGCGATTCCTTCGCGAGTGTCTTACCAACTGCCTAACACACTTACCATAAATGTTTCATGCATTAATTAACCCTTTTTGGTCTTTAACCTATGTTTCAAAGTAAGGCGAGGGGAAAAGTTTCGTTCGCGAAACGCCGTTACTTGAAACGGTCGTTTCTCCTAAACCGTGCATCGGAATCGAACGAACTACATATCAAAACGAAGCTCGTTACATGAACTATCTAATCATGGCAATGGTCAAAACCTAGCAGTGAGTTCAAGGGTTCTGATCTTAAGAACAAAAACAGTCTACGGTAAATCGGGCATTACGACGGCTATGTTTACGCGATTTCCCAAATTTTAAACCATTCAATACCAACCATAAATCAACCCCAAATCAATCATACAACCAATATCCCTCCAAACCACATCATAACAGCCCCAACAAATCCACATTAACCATTTATACTTATTCCTCACATGAACTAAAGGCTTTACTTAGGTTCTTTAACTAATTACCAAGATTTACAACTCCAACAATGCAATAAAACCAACTAATCTCTACAAACTCAACCAAACCTCAACCAATCAAGCATCATGCTTCACATATGCTATATCAAACACATTCAATCCTAATTACTCAAAACTAAAGCTAGGGTTTGTAGTTTATACCTTCCTTGGAGAGTGGAGAATCAAGAGAATGGCTTGGAATCACCTTTAAAGCCCTTATCCAAGCTTAATCTAAACAAAACTTCAAGAACACAAATTTTAGTTCTTGAAAACACTATTCACCATCTTCTTTCATGATTTATAAAAAAAGATTGGCTTGGAATTAGAAGTTTAAACTTATAGGAAGTATGTAACTATCCATGGGGAAGCTTAGATAATTACCTTGCTAAATAGTAAGTGGAGGAGCTTGGACTTCCCATTTCTTAAGAAAAAACCCGAGAGCATGAAGAAGAAGAAGAGAGATTTTTGTGTTTTGGCTTGATTTGCCTTTGGTTGGTTGATTTTTGTTGTTTGCTTTAGTGAATTACCTAGTTGCCCTTGGTTTTGTGTGGTTAAAAAGTCACCACATCTCCTTCCTTTCTTGTCATGCCTATGTCATCCTCATGATGTCATCCTCCCTTCCTTGTCCTCTTTCTATTGGTTGGATGACATCATTCCCGCTAATCCCTTTGATTAACTTCCTAATCGTTTGCCTAATGACCGCTGATCTGTTATACGGTTCGCTTAACTTTCGTTTTCGTTTATCGTTTGAGGGATCATACCCGGGATCTTATTACTTAGGTTCCCTTAACCTTTCTCAATATATTATATTCCTTTTATGATCCTCTCCTATAATCCTTTTATTTAAATCCTTTTTATCCTGTTACCTTTTTCTCAAATCTTTCCGTATCTAGTGTATTTCCGGGAAAAATCAAAGTGTTCGGATTTGGATTCTGACGATCTTTACATACACTTATATCCCATATAAAGTACTAATAAAATCTCAGAATATCCATATCAGAACCCCTACATAGTGTGGCATGAACAGTTTTCTCATTCAGCAAAAACACTATTCATAAGGGTTTCAAAAATTTCCAAAAATTGGGGTTATTACAGTCTGGGTCCTTAAAACTAACCAATAGTGGTCTTTGTGATTGCAGGGCAACTAGAAAAACATCATGGTTCTGGACAGTGGATGTTCAGGACATATGACTGGAAATAAAGCCTTGCTATCAGACTTTGTGGAGAAAGCTGACCCAGAAGTTTCTTATAGAGATGGAAACATGGGAAAGACTCTGGGATATGGAAATATCAATCTTGGGAATGTCATAATTGAATCAGTATCTCTTGTCTCAGGACTTAAACACAATTATCTAAATGTGAGTCAAATCTGTGACAGAGGTTATCATGTGGATTTCTTTGAAGGACACTGTGAAGTTGTAAGTAATTCTACAGGCAAAGTGGTTCTGAAAGGTTACAGACATGGTAACATATATGAAACCAGACTTTCAACAAATTCTGATGGTTCTGCAATCTGTCTGTTAAGCAGAGCATCAATTGAAGAAAGCTGGAATTGGCACAAGAGACTCTCTCATTTAAATTTTAACAACATAAATGAGCTAGTAAAGAAAGATCTTGTGAGAGGACTGCCAAAATCAGTATTTTCTCCTGATGGTCTTTGTGACTCGTGTCAAAAGGCAAAATAAAGAAAATCTTCATTCAAGAGCAAAATTGAATCCTCAATTCTTGAGCCTTATCACTTACTGCATGTTGATCTATTTGGTCCAGTCAATGTCATGTCCATTGCAAAAAAGAAATATGCTTTGGTTATAGTGGATGAGTTCACAAGATACACTTGGGTGTATTTCTTGCACAAGAAGAATGAAACCTCATATACTTTAACTGATCATGTCAGACAGCTGGATAAGTTAATCAAAGTTTCTGTTAAAATAATATGAAGTGATAATGGCACTGAGTTCAAGAATTCAATCATGGAAGAGTTCTGCAAAGAGCATGGAATTAAGCAAGAATTTTCTGCACCTAGAACTCTACAGCAAAATGGAGTTGTAGAAAAAAAGAACAGGACTCTCATTGAAGCTGCACGAACTATGCTTGATGAAGCAAAGTTACCAACCAACTTTTGGGATGAAGCTGTACAGACTGCTTATTTTACACAAAATGCTACACTCATAAACAAGCATGGAAAAATACCATATGAGATGGTGAAGAAAAAAAAGCCAAATATGAAATACTTTTATGTATTTGGATGCAAGTGTTTTGTTCTTAAGACTCATCCTGAACAGCTGTCAAAATTTGATCTAAAAGCTGATGAAGGAATTTTTGTTGGATATCCACTTTCCACAAAAGCCTTCAGAGTCTACAATCTAAGAACAAGGGTTGTCATGGAATCTATCAATGTATCTTTTGATGATAAAAAGATTACTGGACTTGAAGATTTCAATAATCATGTGTCAGCTGTTATTTGAAAATGAAGATTTAAATTCTAATTTTGTAAATTCTGATGGCTTATATCCCGATCCTGTAAGTTCTGACGGGTTAAATTCTGATGTCATTGAAACTGTGGTAACTACTCCAATGGAAAATGCACCTGTTCAGGGGGAGCAAGCTGAAGATCCTACCATAACTCAAGACTCTCAAGAAGCATCAGAACCTGTCACTGGCTCTTCATGTTCTGATTCATCAAGTTCTGATGAGCCAAATTCTGATAATTCTGGAAACTCTGATTCTTCAATTCCTTAAGGATCCAACTCAAATTCTGAAGTCTCAGAGAGCATAACTAGAGGGGGAGCATCAGAAAATACTGATGGAGACAACATGGATCATGGGGGAGGATCCAGTTCTAGAGAACAACTTCCAACTGCAAGGAAGTGGATAAAAGCACATACACCTGACTTAATAATTGGAGATCCTAAAGCAGGTGTCAGAATTAGAACTGCAACATCAAATGAATGTCTCTATCATTCCTTTCTATCTCAGACTGAACCAAAGAAAGTGGAAGAAGCTCTTCAAGATGCTGATTGGGTGCAGGCAATGCAGGAAGAGTTAAATGAATTTGAAACAAATAAAGTCTGGACCTTAGTGCCAAGACCAAAGAACAGATCAATTGTTGGCACAAAATGGGTGTTCAGAAACAAAACTGACAGTGATGGAATAATTACAAGAAACAAAGCAAGGATGATTGCTAAAGGCTACTCTCAACAGGAGGGTATTTATTATGATGAAACATTTGTACCAGTTGCTAGATTGGAAGCCATAAGAATCTTTTTGGCTTATGCTGCTCACAAGAAGTTTAAATTCTTTCAAATGGATGTGAAAAGTGCTTTTCTCAATGGAGAATTGGAAGAAGAGGTATATGTTGAACAACCTCCAGGATTTATAAATCCAAAATTTCCTGATCATGTCTACAGACTTGATAAAGCACTTTATGGCCTTAAGCAAGCTCCAAGAGCATGGTATGAGACTTTAGCTCAATTCCTTCTAGAAAGTGGATTTAACAGAGGCACAATTGATAAAACATTGTTCTACCTCAACCATGGAAAGGACTTACTTTTGGTACATATATATGTTGATGATATCATCTTTGGCTCTACAAATGCCAAACTCTGTGAAAGGATTACAAAACTAATGCAGTCAAGATATCAAATGAGTATGATGGGAGAACTTAACTATTTTCTGGGACTTCAAGTCAAGCAAAATGAAGAAGGTACTTTCATAAATCAATCCAAGTACACCATAAAGTTACTGAAGAAATTTGGAATGCAAGACTGTTCAACTGCATCCACTCCCATGGCCACTGCAACCAGGTTAGATAAGCATACTGGATCATCAGTAGATATTACTAACCACAGAAGTATGATTGGCTCTTTACTCTATTTAACTGCAAGTAGACCTGCTATCATGTATACTACCTGTCTATGTGCAGATTTCAGGATGATCCAAAAGAACCTCATCTAATAGTTGTGAAAATAATTTTCAAGTACCTCCAGGGTATAGCTGATCTAGGATTTTGGTATCCTAGAGAATCAGATTTTAAGCTAATAGGTTACTCAGATGCAGATTTTGTAGGATGCAAAATAGACAGGAAAAACACTAGTGGAAGCTGCCAATTTCTTGGAGGCAGATTGGTTTCTTGTTTAGCAAGAAACAGAAATTAATTTCCACATTAACTGCAGAAGCAGAATATATTGCTGCAGGAAGCTGTTGTGCACAGATTCTTTGGATGAAGAATCAATTACTGGACTATGGGTTAGAATTTACTAAATTACCTATTTAATGTGATAATCAAAGTGTTATTTCTATGACATGTAATCCAGTTCAACAATCAATGACAAAGCACATCAGCATAAGTTATCATTTCATAAAGGAACATGTGATGGAAGGTACAGTGGAATTGCATTTTGTTCCAGCAGATCAACAACTAGCAGATATCTTCACAAAACCACTATGTGAAGCTACTTTTACAAAACTGGTAAATGAACTTAGAATGGTTTCAAGTTCTTTCTCAAAATCTGCTTAGTTTTTGATCTCATGCGTCAGACTTTATGTTCAATGTTTACGGATTGTCTTATCTTTGTGTAATCTGTGTTTACATTGTTATATATTAAATACTGATTGTTATCTGATGTGATTCTATATACTCTGATAGTGTTTTGAATGATTCTGTGGTTATTCATTCCAATAAGGATTATTGTGCTAGATGCTGACCTAGTAGTCTTTAACATACTAGAAATCCCATGTTGAATTAGTTGTTTATATGGAAATTCATTAACACAAGCAAATTATGATTTTGAGCTTAATCAAATTTACTTTGTGTATCTTATTACTAAGTCATAAACTAGATTCTTGCTTTTCATCTGTCAAATTCTGATGTCAGTAAATCTTAAGGATGAACTACATGCTGGATAAGCCTCACTTATCTGAATAAAAGAAAAGAAAAGAAAATTGAAGTCAGGTACTCCTTTGAGATCTAGAGTAATATATGTGAAAGGGAAGACCCAAGTGCATTGCTGGTATTAAGTTATATGCATTATAAAAGCAAATAAATTTTTCTTGGTGACTTTTCACATTTTCTGATTACTGGAGAAATACTCTGATAATAGCATAAATTCTGATAGCAGTTGTGACTTACTTACACTGAGAAGCCACTGTAAAAAGAATGTCAAACGATGCATAAAATTAGCACAAACAGTTGAGGTGGACTCTTGCATAAATTTATTCTATAGTAGACTTCAAAATTGAAGACAGATTTTAAGCACTTTTCTTAATTATGCCTTATTTCTAAGATATACTGAAGTTTATCATACTTTAATCTTTATCTGATCATTTGCAAATGCACACACTCTCACTCCATGTGAATGATGAAAATTACTGTGGTGATTAAGTTGTTTTTGACAAACAGTTAAGTATTATTTGCATAAATTCTGAGGACAAGTTATGATGGAAGTTCTGATGTTTAAACTCTGAAGAAACAATTCAGTATTTGTATGAAGAATTACAGGAACAAACATTCACTGTTTGAGTTCAGAAGCCATATTCCGATGACCATTAAATTCTGATAATAGTCAAGTTCTGATACAAATCCTGATAGAAACTCTGATGCTTACGTGGCATTATTTATTTACTTGGCTTAGTTTTAATATTTACAGTAACATTCATATTTTATCAGAATATATTTAAGTGAGATAAAAATAGTCATAATTATTTATTTAGTGGGAAACGTGTCTTCCTTGACAACTGCATGTGCATAATAATTACTGCTTATTTCTCGTGCCCACCAAGTACTGTTTTAACTATTTAGTGGATGACAGGTGTAAAGTATCTGTTTTACTTTCAAAAAGAGCTGTTGAGTGGAGAGAGTATATATATGGGAGTTAAAAGATTTTACAATCTTTTACCTACTTTCTAATTCTTTTCTTATCTCTATTATTCTCTCTCTCTGTCTAATATTCTCTGACGCTCTATTTTTCACAGGCATTTTATCAAACACTTTGCAAACACACATTTTCTTACTTATTTCTCTATAGAAATGGCACCAAAAGATCTGATTTATTATGGAACCAAGTTTGTTCCTAATAACTACATGGCTATTCTTTCTAAGGATGAAGCTCCATCAGAACTTCATTTCATCCAAGATTTTCTATCTCGAAGCGAGAATGGGTATGGATTGATCTAACCAGAAGCACTTTCAGGAACTCAAGTCCCGGAGTTTTGGAGGAGTGGTGTATATGATGATGGTGGTGCAAATGGGTCCCCGAGTATAATCTTTACAACAGGGGAGGATGAACATGTGGTGACTATGTCTACTGTTCACAAAGCTCTACATCTGCCAGAAGATTGTATCTTCAATTCAACAGTTGAGGAGCCAGCTCTTCAACAAATGATGGCAAATCTAGGCTATGAAAAGCCTTTGGCAAAGCTGGTCCAATTGAAGAGACCTCATATAAGGAGGGAATTGAGTTTCTTTTTCGACTGCATCACCAAGGCCTTTGCAAACAAGTGCTCTAACTTTGATGCAATTCCAATCCTTAGTCAGAAAATTAGGTATGCTCTGATTACTCAATCTCATTTTGATTATGCTAGTGTTGTGCTAGGATTTATTGGGGAAAGGATGCAAGAGGACATAAATACTGTATATTTTGCTAGATTTTGCCAACTTATTTACAGTTTCTGTAGTTCTGCTAAGGCCCAACTAGCTAGTGAGTTGATTGAACCTTTTAAACTTGCTAAAAGGGCTTTCACTGACCTATTATCTACTGATAATAAGAAGGCTATACTAAGACCCCTCCAAATACCACAGTCAGTCAAACAGGTTTTAGTAAACTCTGACCCTCTTACATACAGTGCTATATTTCCTGATGTACAACCATCCCAACCTCCATCAGCACCTACAACCAATCAACCACCTACAACTTCTCAAGCTCAACCAACTCAACCTACCATCAGAACATATTTCCAGCCAGCTCAATCATCTCAACCCCAACCATCAATACCTACCATCAGAACTTCATCCTCCAGGCCTAAAAGAGCAAAATCTGTTCCTAAATCTCCACCAAGGAGAAGAAGGATGATTCTTAGGGATGACTCTGGTGATGAAGATGAGCAAGTCCAGGTTCAAGCATCCGAACCTGTGACAGTGGAAGCTGAAAAGGCCACTTCTCAGACAGAAACTGAAGCTGAAAATTCTGATATTTTGAAGAGAAAAAGAACTTCAAGTTCTGATGCTAATCAAGCAACTCCTACACCATCCAGGAGATCAAAGAAACAGAGAACATGAAGGTATTTGGCACAACCTCCATCTGAGGATACTACTGAAGTTGAGGAAGGGGATCGAGAATCTCTGATCTCAAAGCCAATAGTAATTGAATCTTTGCCACCTCCAACTCAGGCTGAAGATACCGTTCAGAAAACAGTGATCACACCTCCTATCTCTCCAACTAAAGCAATAACAGTTGAAGATTTAGGATTAAGTACTGAAATCGACCTTCATAGGCTGATCATTCCAACCGTGCTCTATCTTGAAGCTTCAAGAGCAGCTCAGCCAACTATTGCTACTTCTCCTATCTTACATGTTGAGGTACCAACAACTCCAATTCTGGAGATAAATTCTGATGCTCAGAATTTAGATGAAGTTACTGCAGAATCTCCTTTTGTTACACACACTCTTGTGTTGTTAGAAGATGAGGAGATGTTAGCAAGTTTTGGAGACAGTGCTCCAGTAAATGCTCCCATTCTTGGAAAGGAGGCATTGATTGAAAATTTTGTTGAACAAGCTGCTCCTACTCCTTGGGAAGAAACTCACAGAGGTGTGGAGTGGAGCAAGAAGTGGAATGAATCTGATTTCATTCCAAGCTCCAAAGTTCTGACAGAGCATATTGCCAAAGCTGATGAGCTGATGATAAATTCTGATTTCAAGACACAACTCAAAGTCACAGCTCTAATTATCAAGTCTCTTCAAGGTCAACACTCTATCACTCATGAAAAAGTTGACAAACTTTAGGAAAAGTCTGATAAGCTAGATATGGAGATCAAGCTAGATAAAAAGAGGTTTATCAGACCTATTTCTAAGAAAGTTGAAGCTATTGAGAAGATTCAAGAACAGCAACAGGCCAAAATTTCTGAGGTCCTGCAGAATCAAGCTGCTCAACAAGCTCAACTCAATGAAATTCAATCTTCAGTAGAACTTCTTCTCTCTCTCCTGCTACCAGATGATGCCAAAAAGGGGGAGAAGGTAGTTAAGTCCAAATGCTCTAATACTCAAGTACTGAAGAAAAATGTAATAACCCCAAATTTTTGGAATTTTTGAAACCCTTATGAATAGTGATCTTGCTGAATAAGTAAACTTTTCATGCCACACTATGTAGGGGTTCTTCTATTGTTATTCTGAGATCTTATTAGTACTTTATATGGGATATAAGTGTATGTAAAGATCGTCAGAATTCAAATCCGACCACTTTGATTTTTCCCGAAAATCCACCAGATACCGAAAGAATTGAGTATAAGGTAACATGATTAAAAGGATTTAAATTCAAGGATTATAAGAGAGGATCATAAAGGAATATAATGTATTGGGAAAGGTTAAGGAAACCTAAGTAATAAGATCTCGGGTATGATCCCTCAAACGATAAACGAAAACGAAAGTTAAGCGAACCGTATAACAGATCAGCGGTCATTAGCCAAATAATTAAAAGCTAATCAAAGAGATTAGTGGGGATGATGTCATCAAACCAATGAGAAGAGGACAAAGGAAGGAGGGTGACATCACATGGTGACATAAGCATGACCAAGCAAGTGTGTTGTTGGATGATTGTGAGCCACACAATATTTACCATGGTAACAACCTAATTAACAAGCAAAACAAGCACAAAAAATCAAAAGCAACCAAAACAAAAACATTTTCTTCTTCCCCCACTCTTTTCTCTCGGCTTTTCCATGAAAAACAAAGGAGAAAATTTCAAAAAATCAAGCTACACACCTTCATAATTCAAGTGGTTTGTTTCTTTAGCTTCCATAATTCATAACTAAGATGAGCCATAAGTTTAAGCTCAAGATTCCATGTTTAATATAGCTAATCAATTCATCAAAGTTCTTGGTGAATAATGTTTTCGAGAAACTAACTTCGTGTTTTCTTATGTTTTCTTCAAGATCCAAGCTTAGTAAAGATAGTTAGTGGTTATTTAAGGCTTCCTAAGTGATTCTCCACTCTCCAAGGAAGGTATAACCCCTCCAAACCCTAACTTTACTTTGAGTATTAGGTTTGGTTTTGTTTCTTATAGTTCATGAGAGCATGATTCTTGTATGTTTAGAGTTTGGATGGAATTATAATGATTTTGGGTTATAAATCTTGGTTGTTGGTTGATGAACCTTAAGTATAATTAGTAGCTCTTGTTTGAGATTGAATAAGTTGGAAAAATCATGAGGTTATGGACTGAGTTAGTAAGGTTTGGATGAAGTTTGGTGGTATTGGTGGTTATGGGTTGATTTATGGTTGATTGTGGTTGATTGGAGTAGTTTAAAATTTGGTAATCGCGTAAACATAGCCGTCGTAATGTCCAATTTACTTTAAGACTGTTTTGTTCTTAACAATTAGGACCCATGAACTCACTGTTAGGTTTTGACCATTGCCATGATTAGATAGTTCATGTTACGAGCTTTGTTTTGATATGTGGTTCGTTTGAATCCGATGTACGGTTTAGGAGAAATGACCGTTTTAAGTAACGGCGTTTCGCGACCGAACCATTACCCCTCGCCTTACTTTGAAACCTTGGTTAAGGACTTTAAATGACTAATTGTGGTATGAAACAATTATGTTAAGTGGATTAGGCAGGTGGTAAGGTACTCGCGAAAGAATCGCTTTAAAATTCTTAATGGTTAATTTATTAAAAATGGTGGAGCCGAGGGTACTCGAGCGACGTAAGTGAATCGTTAAGCGCGAAAGCGAACGTTAGGACTCTAAATGGTTAAAGTCTAGTTTCTTAAGCGACCGGAGTTTAATTCCGACTTATATTGTTGTTCATAGGTTATCGGACCCACTCTAAGCTTAAGTCTATCCGGGAGCACTCAGGCAAGTTTTCTACCCGTATAACTGTTGTTGTGATGTATATGTGTATATGCATTATCTGGTGATAGATGCATGATTGTTATTAGCAAATTCTTGCGATATATTGGAGCATGTGAAAAGGTATATATGCATGTCTGTTTTGTAATCTTGATATATATCTGTTGGTTCAAATGCTTATTAGTTGCGTATATCCTTAGTATAGGGGACCCAAAGGTGAACCCTTTTCTAAAACCGGGAGTAGATGTTCCTGAGTATATGATATATATATTTATATATATATTGATATAGCTTTCAAAACTATTAATCGAATAAGGTTTATTCGATAACTTAATTTTATTAATGAATATAATTTTGAATATTCATTCGAGGGCTTATGACTCCCTTTATTTTATTAATGAATATTATTTTGAATATTCATTCGAGGACTTATGACTCCCTTTATTTTATTAATGAATATTATTTTGAATATTCATTCGAGGGCTTATGACTCCCTTTATTTTATTAATGAATATTATTTTGAATATTCATTCGAGGGCATATAACTCCCTTTATTTTATTAATGAATATTATTTTGAATATCCATTCGAGGACTTATGACTCCCTTTATTTTATTAATGAATATTATTTTGAATATTCATTTGAGGGCTTATGACTCCCTTTATTTTATTAATGAATATTATTTTGAATATTCATTTGAGGGCTTATGACTCCGTTTATTTTATTAATGAATATTATTTTGAATATTCATTTGAGGGCTTATGACTCCGCTTATTTTATTAAATAATATTCTTTATTTTTTTAAAGAATAATGTTTCGATAATCAAACTTACTTTCGATTATTCAAATAAAGATAGTACTTTCATATAAGTATATCTTTGGTTATTTAATATCCATTTCAAGTATGAGTTTTAAAACTTCTACTTCGATTATTTTTATAAGGATTATCTTTATGAGAATATTATTTAAATAATAATATTCAGATATTTCTAATATACCGAGACTGATTTATTTTAATAAATCAGCAGTACTCCAAACATTCTTAAAAATGTTTTTGAGTCTTCAAAATGATTTCTAAAAGTTAGGGCGGATCCCAAAACTCATTCTTTTATATTTAATATCCTCCTTTCGATGGGGATTTAAATACTCGCTCAAAACCTGGGGGATCCGGCTCTGTGGTGTATTTTACATTCGCAACGTGGTTGCTGTTTTGAGAAAACAATTTGATTACTTGCCCAATGTTCGGGAAGTAAGTCCATCTAATTGAGTCGGCATAAGCGACAGGCCGGGGTACGGTCTATCAAAGTGTAAGTGGCTGGGTGGCAGTCCATCAACGCGTAAGAGGCCGGGTGGCGGTCCAACACAAATTCCTTATGTGGCCAGGGTGATGACCGGTGGGGGATTCATCCATCTACTAGTAGAAAAGGTTACTTATTGGTATCTTTGCCTGATCAGCAAGATATCAGGTTTATGCCAAGGTTTTCTCCTTTCCAAAATTTATTGGATATTGCAACTCTGTTTATAATTTTCACAACAGAGGTTTTCAAGGAGTTTATGAAATGTATATATATATATAGGTGTATATATATATCGGGACTTAATGAAGTATCTCGTAACTTCATTATTTATATTGATATTTCAAGGATTGAATCTATTCAAGTCTTATCTTGTAGTCTCATCTGGGTGATGAACTTTTGAAACTGATTATAACTTGAACGGTGGTAGTTCAAGTAGTATTCGGATATAAGTATATTGGAGTATCTTGTAACTTCATCTTTTAAACTTATATCTAGTAAATGATTATCTTGTGCATGTCAAAGATTTTCGGAAAAACGTTGAGACAAGGTTAGATATATGAGATCACCTTGCAACGATATTTTATACAGTTATAAACGGGAACTCTGTGTATATTATACATGTCAGAGGATTTCAAAGATTGTGAAAAGTATATATGTACATATATACTGAATATTTTGCGACTTGGTCGCGGTAAGATATCAAACTTGGTTCATTCCTTCTTGACCAAGACTTTCATGAGTACTATGAGAATGCTCATATATTGTAAATCATTATACATATTATTTTGGTAGGCTTGTTGCTCACCCATGCTTTCTTCTTTCATCACACAATATCAGATAGACAAGATAAACAGGACCAAGCTTACAATTCGCAAGCGGGTAGAAAATGTTCCGCAGTTTTCTGGAAGCATTGATGCCACCGTAGCTGAGGTAGGAGCTACCAATAGGCTAGGTTTTCAACTATTGATGAACCATATTTATGTATATTTATGAATTGTAATAATGACAAAGAAATGTAAATTTATTCAGAAACCCTTTTAAGGTGTATTGGCATATAATTGGGGAATAAAACGACTTGTGATTATTTTTGGATATTCATCTCTGAGACTATAACTTGTGGTGTGTGTGTTTATTGTGGGGTCACAGTACAGAGTAGTTGATTATTTATTAAGATTGGGTGTTATTAAGGGAAATGGAACTCGTGACAACCCGGATCCCCGACCCCGGATTTGGGGGTGTTACAGAAATGGTATCAGAGCGAAGCGTTATAAACCTCAGAGATGATGTGACGTTAAGATAATAAATTCACTAAGATAATAAGAACTCTTGTCAAGTTCATAGTCGGACTATCTAACGTAGTACAGACAGTTAAAACCCTTATGGGAACCCTTATAAATATTGTGATAGAAGCGTAGTTCGTTATCATATATGGTAGCGGGACTCCGAACCCTGAGGTTGAGGAGCAACAATGCGATGATGTTTTATTAGTTATTGGAGATCAGATTGTGGACCCGATAGAGCGTCCTAACATAGGACCGGATGATGTTCATATTGAGGATGTAGCGGTTGAGGATGTTGTCCTAGAAGGGAATAATCGCTAAGAAGGATCCTGTGAAGGATCCTGACAAGAATGAATAAAGGACCACTGAGGAATTGATGACCATGGTTAGGTCGACTACCAGAGGTAGGATTGGTCGGTCACTACCGGAGGTTCGTTCAAGTTTGTAAAGATAGTAGCCCCCTTTAACACGGCTTACTCGTAAGACTGAGAAGTTCGAATGGACAGAGAAATACGAGAACAACTTTCAAGAATTGAAGCAAAGATTGGTGACGACCCCTATGATGGCGTTGCCGGATGGAAAAGGAGATTTTGTGATGTGTAGTGACGCTTCGCATAAGGAATTAGGGTGCTTCTTATACAGCACAACAAGGTAATCGCATACGCGTCAACACAATTAAGGGAATATAAAATTCGATATCCCCACCCATGAGCTTGGGCTCGTGGCAATAGTTTTGCCCTAAAGATTGGAGGCACTACTTGTATGGAGAGAAGTGCGAGAATTACCTAAGCCATAAGTGCTCTAGTACATTTTCACGCAGAAAGAGCTTAACATGCGCCAAATGAGGTGGTTAGAGCTAATCAAGGATTACGATTATGAGATTCTTTATCATTCGGGGAAAGCCAATGTGGTGGCTGATACCCTTAGTAAAAAGGAGAGACTCAAGATGATAATGTCTTTGAGAGAGTTTACAAGAGATTTTGAGAAAATGGAAATAAAAGTGAAGGTAACCGGAGCCGGTACCGAAAAGCTGTTTGAGATTGCAATACAGTCCAAATTATCGGAAAAGAACATATTGTTCCAGAAAAAGTGATGAATGAAGGCAGAGAGCCAACAATTAGATAAAAGATTTATACCGAGAAAGATGATAAGGGAATAATGAGGTATTCCTACAGAATTTGGGTTCCAAATGTTCAAGAGCTTAAAGATGAGATCTTAGATGAAAGCTAGTTTGAGGAATAAGATTTAGAGCAAAACCTGAACGTGATAGTCAGGGAGGTTGACATCAAGATAGAAGGAACCCATAACATAATGAAGTGGAAAACAAGGATTTTTAACGTATAAGATAACCCCCATTATGGGAGAAGGTTGGAACAGTTCATACTGAGAAAATAGAAGTTGAAAAAGATAGGGAGAATCAGGATGGTACTCCTATTGGGCAATTCATGGACCTGCCTAAACAGAACTTAGACTATTATCCCCAACCACCACCCTGAGGAAACAATGCAGCGAGAAATTCTTTCAAGACCTTTAAGTCGCTAAGCTCTTAGAGTTCCAAGGAACAAGCTGACCCAGTCGAGGCAAGAGCCTGGCTAAAGGAAATATAGGAATCATTTGAAATTCTAAATGATTGACGAATCACAAAAGACTGTTTTGTCACTTACCCTCCTAAGAGAGAGGCCACCCGATGGTGAAAGGCCAAGGAAGGCACGGAGCAAGAGATTATAATAAACTGATTTAAGTTCAGTCAATTGTTTTCAGGAAAGTACTTCCCAAGGTTATGGAGATAGTGTAAAAGCTTTAGAGCCAGAACAAAGGCAGACGAGTATGATGAATTATGAATCTAAGTTGTAAAAGTTATCAAGATTCATTCTGAGGACACGAATCCAGAATGACGGGATGTTTGAAATCAATGCTTATGTTGTGTTGGTTCATGAAATAATGATAAGAGAAAGGAAAATAAAAAGAAACTGAAGTGGAAAGGAATATAAAGGCAATAGAGTTTGAGGTATGATAAGGGAGTTGGGTATGAGGAAACCCTAAAGACTCGTAGCAATAGAAATAGAAAAGTATGCATTCGTCAGGATGAGGGTGATTCACCATGAGTTAAAATTGATGGTTGAAGGCATAAGAGATACATATATTTTATCCCCTGCAAGTTGGGAGGATTCGAGGAAACCTTGAGATAATTCGAAGGATAAATAATGAGACGCGGATAGACTGAGGAGACAAGGAAGTAAGAAATTAGGAAAAATTGGATGAAGGAAGTGACCTTCAAGAATGTGAAGTGTAAGACCGGTGGCTCGATACCCAGAAAGGGAGACGCCAGGTATGAAAGATATCCCAACATTGAGGTGACTGTTGAGATAAACAACAAAAGTAAATAAGGAATTATTAAGAAGAGGTTCGTGTTGAACACGACCCATATCTTCCAGAACATCCTTGTTATCGTTACCAAATTAGGCAAGAAAAGCGGATAACCGTTGTTATCTTTTGGAGGCCATATTGATTGACCTCATTTTGAATACAGATGTTTTTGTGAAATTATGCATATACTATCGAGGTGGGAATGATTGAATAAGACACCCTTATCAGGGATATATGACTTGATTTATCAAAGGAAGGATGCATGTACCTTTTTAAAGGTGGAATTAAGGATAGAACATCGGTAACTTAAAATGAATCCTAGGGGAATGCATAAAGGTTGGCATTTCACCCTTAATAGGGATAGTATGAGTTTTGACAGTATGAATTGGAAAGGATTAAGGTAATAACAACCTTTAAGAATCAGTGGAGAAATTTTTCAGAAGTATATAGACAATGATTCTGGTATTAATAAATGGTATCTTGATATGCCCTGTATCTAGGGAATACAGGAGAAACGATTCAAGGATAACCCTAGAGGTTTTATAAGGAGAAAGATAATATTCAAAATTCTCAAGAATAGAAATGTTGATAAAGGAAATATGACGTAATTATAATGATGCCAAGTGGGGCACGTGTTAAACTACGAGAAAGTATGGATCGAACTAGTAAAGGTCGAAATTGTTCAGGGCAATTAGGACCTGAGATAAAAGATGTCCTAAGTATGATCGAGAGTCAGTCGTGACAATGATTAACCTCTAAAGACTGAGGCAATAACTTATGGAAAAATGGTGATACTTTTTTTTTACTCATCAGATTTTAAGGAAAAAATTTTCACTCAAGCAGTGATTGGAAATGAGGTAGAAAATTTAGTGAAGGTGGTTAAAATGACATTGATTGTAAGGAAATATTACTATCAGGAAGGGCCAAAGAGGTGGCCGACACTTTAAGTGTAAGAACATAATTATAGGCGCTTGTGCCAAAAGAATACAGTGATGATGGTTAAAGCTGTGAAGGTTGTATTATGGTTTGGAAGATTGACATTCCTTCTGATGACTGTGCAATACCCAACTGTAATAGTAGTTTGGTAAAGCTTTAATTCGTATAATCGCCATGAGCGGGCTATCTATCTTAGAAGGTACTATCTTGAGATAAGCCAGGACCATGTTTCAAAAAAAAAGGACTAGACGAACCTTTGAGTTAAGTCTTCTATTTAAGGCATATTATTGAGAATGGTATTAACCTGCTATCGTTGCTTTCATTGAAACTCTTCTGCAATTTTATCTGCTTCATGTCATATGTACGTCAAGTTCAGGAGTGTTCTTCATGAATCATGAACGGTGATCATGTTACCTCCTTAGAAGAATTCGATACGATATGTATGGACTCCATATGGTTAGCTATTAAGACTTCATGAAAAACGAATGACTACAGTAGGTCAACGGTGGACCATAGTAATGCAGAAATGATTCTACGAGTAATGAGCCAATTACTTACAACCGTGAGAGTTGTATTGGAATGGATGTTGAGATTGAGTACCACTAATCGGGTCGTAGTGGTGTATAAGTTATCATTGATAGAATAATTAAGTTGATTATTTACTGTTAGGTCCCAATTTGTTTGTAGAAGGGGGGTTGAATGCAAACAATACCGTTTAGTCGAATAAAATGCGGAAAAAAAGGTGAAACAAAGTTCAAGTTAAATAAAACTTTTATTAAACTTGAAAGGTGTTACAACTACGGTATCGGTTACAAGGGTTTAATCTCAAATCAATTATTACAAATCTAGAATAAATTCGACATGAACATTTTCTATTTTTGCAATTAAAAGATCAAATGTTAAATGCGATTTGAGATTAAGTTCTAGGGATTTTAATCCGCTAGATTGTTACACAAGAACAAGATAAATAATTCTAGTGGATTGGATTTAACTTTACAATCTAGAATTTTGATCTTGAATAAAGCAGATGAAAAATGAAAATGTTGTGCCTTTGTTTTCTGCTTTTTTTCTTGACTTGTGTGTTCTGTATGATTGATTGCATGAATGTCTTCTGCTGCTTCTTTTAATCCAACAGTCGAGTAGAATGTACTGGCATGACAATCTCTTTGAACTGGCAAGACAATCAGAATGAACTAGCAAGACTTTCGGTATGACTATCAATTGTCATACCGATTGTCATAGTAGTTCAAAATCAGATTGTCTTACTGAATTAATAATAGATTTTAATGTAATAAAAAATCTGATAAGACAATCCTTTTGAATTAGCATGACTTTCGGTATGACTATTGATTGTCATACCGATTGTCATACTAATACAATCAGTTGTCTTTAAGAATTAATAACAGATTTTAAATCAATTAAAATCCTGAAAAACCTTAATATTAATTCTGAATTAATTAATCAATTAATTCAATTAATCAATAAATTAATCTTTGCAGATATAATTTATTTTCTTAATTAAATTATATGACTTAATTAATTAATAGAGAATTAATACTAATCTTGAGCAGCATCCATTCTTCTGAATATCTTCTGAAAATCACTGAAATATATGAATCAATTCCACCACTTCAACGTTGACACTCGATGTACTGTCTGGTTCATGAGTGACTAACTTCTGTGACGTTTCTTCAAGCCTTGACCTTGATACTCTTGATTTTCTTCAGATTAAATCCTTGTAATTAATTGATACCCTGACGAGATCTTTGTCACTTGATTAAATCCACAATCTTGATTTATATCACTGAGGCTTGATCAATTTCTTGAGCTTCTTCCAGTGAATTAAGTCTTCAAGTCTGTAGATGAATAATGTTTCTTAACCCTTTGACAGATGTTACTTTGTGAGATCTCTCTAACGATAGATCCACTATTTACTTATTACATTCTTATTTGAGTTGAGTTAAATCATCGAATAAAAAAATAGGCTATGACATATGCCTTTCAATCTCCCCCTATTTGCTTGTTAGACAATAACAACAAATACCTAGAGGATAACTCAACTAACCAATAAGAAAAAGATATAAACAGTAATGCAAAGTAAATAGCAGAAAAGTTCTGGATTATATTTAACATTTTCGAGATTCCAAAAGAAATTTACAAGTGAATACAAGATAGATGTTCCTCTAGCCTGAACATATAACTACATTAGACTATCTTGATTCATAAAGCTCTAATCATATTACATTGAGTTTTGAGCTAATTGACTTCAGTTGTCTTCTCTTCTGACTTCACCTTCTTCTAAATCTTGAAGCAACTCTTTGTCAAAGACACGATCCTTTTCTGAAGTGAAGCTTGCTGGTCTGACTGGTTGAACTCCAACTGACTTCAGCTTATTCTTTATCTGATTGTACCTTTTAATATTCTTTTCACAATAAGCTTGAATCAAATCAGCAGCTTGAGTCTTCAACATGGATGAGTATCCAGCAGTTCTTAAATGATGTTCCATCCAGACCAGATGCTTAGCTGAGTAGTCTTTAAGAGATTGTACATCTAGCTGACAGATTTGAAGACAATCAGACTTAAAGAATCTCACTTGATGAGGATTGTTGACCACTTGAGGACTAGCCCTGCTGGCAAACTCTTTAAGCCTTTCTCGAAGAACTTCATTCAATTCTGAGCTTCTTTTTACTTTGTTGAGAAGAACCCAAATCTCTGACAAAGAACGATTCTCAAACAGATGAAGTGACACCTTGAAAGATCCTTCACTCTGACAATATACAAAAATGCTCATCTCATTTAGGGATCTGTCAAAAGCAGCTGTGATCCTTGAGACTTCAGTCTTGATAGCATTCATGTACATGTCATTGTTAGGATTTGAGATTTCCAGCTTGTCAAGAAGATGTAGGAACTGCCTATCATTGTTAGTGCTCAGCTGAGGCATATCAAGTACTCTCCTAGCTTCATCCCATTTTTCACCAATCTTCAGTCTGACATCTCTTCTCCTTTCTTGAGCCTTAATGTCATGAAGACGTTGCTTTTGAAGAGTTTCTGTTCTTTGAATGTCTTTCTTCATGTCAATGATCTGGGAGACCTTTTTGAGTTCAGCTTCTTTTCTTTTCATCTCTGACTGCTGCTGCTGAAACTCTTTCTCAAAGATAGGATCCACTGTAGCTTCCTCTTCCCATTCTCCAAAATCACTTTCCTCTTCAGCTTCAAATAAACCATCTTTATCTTCCAAGACTGGTTCAGTGGGAATGTCAAAAATATCAAAGTCATCCTGTTCTCCACTGTAGTAGACATCATCAGCCTTTCCTTTGTCTCCAGCAGAGGTATCTTTTTCTTTCCCCTTTCCACTACTCCCTTTCTTCTCCCCCTTAGTTGAGGGATCCTCTACGGACTTTCCCTTAGATCCTCCATGACCTCCATCACCTCCCGAGCCTGAGCCTCCACCAGAAGGCCCTTCAAAGTAAGTCCTTTGTTCTTCATTGGGACAGTGAGAATTTTTGATCATGTAGTACAGGTGCTTCATCCCTTCATTCAGATGTTCCATACCTGTCTCTATATTCAGAAATCTGGAGGAATCCAGTGAATGATTCATTTCAACCAAATCTTTAAGAGAAGTCATCCTTGTATGTAGAGAGCAGAAGTTAGAAATGTCATCAGATGATAAAGTTGGAGTTTCCTGAATGGAATTGAGCTTTGGTGTGACAGTGTTCTTGAGATCTGAGATATCATTTCTTATGAGTGCCAGCTGATTGTTGACAGAGGTGGAAGAAGAAGACCGTTCAACCACTTGTGCTTTGAATGCTTGAGCCTCAGCTTGGCCTTTAGCAAGTTCTTCTTTTAGAGAAGCAATTTGAGCTAACAGGTTTTCAGTATCTGTGTCTGTGTGTGCTCTCACCTGAATTTCACTCGTGTTTGGTTCACTCACCTCACGTGCTTGTGTTTCTCTCAATATAATTGCTCGTGAGGAGTCTTCCTGATGCTGTTCTTCTGTACCTGCAGTTAAAATCACCCTAGCCTCTTCAAGAGAGGTCAGTGGTGGTGCAATGGGAATTCGCGAGTCCCGATCCTCAGTCAAACCTATCATTTCATGTGAAATAGATGTCTGAATTGCTTCAGGGATAGATTGACCGAGTTGCCCTCCACTTTCTCCAGATAAATCTGCGAGTGGAGAATCCCGTGAGGGAGCCAGAGGTGTTTGATCTGGGAGGGGAGAAAATGACTCTATTAAAGGTGGCTGAGAGTCAGATTTTCCCTCAGAAGCATGTGACTGCTCTTCTACCGTAACTATGGCAGGCACTGTAACAGACTCTATGTGCACTCCTCGCTCTGTGTCCTGAGTATCATCTGTGGGTATGTATGGTTCCATTGTGAGTAATGGAATTGTGCTTGACTCAGTACAAGATGCCATGGCCCTATGGCGAATTTCAATAGATTCATCCTGTTGAAAGAATGTCTCTAGTAACTGTTCATTGGCCATTTCAAAGTCCATGTCCTGTTGGGAGGACAAGGATGGGCTTTCAGATGTCTCAGTATAAGTTCTTCTTTTCTTTGGAGGAGGCAGAGCTGAGGGTTCACTCACATTTAACAATGCACTACTTCCTATTAACCTTCTGGGTAACATTTTAGACAGTGGGGGAGAGGTTGAGATAGGTTGTGACTCTGTGTTTGGCTCTATGACCTGGGATTGAAGCTGTGGTTCTACAACTTCATGGTCAGTCCTATCGACCACTGGGGGTCTTTCAACATAAGTAGGAATGGAGTGAGAGTGAGGAATTACTACCTGTAATGGAAGAGAATCTGATGTTGGAGGAGCCTGGGTGGCTTGAAACACTGGAGGTTGAGCTTGCTGTTCATGACCGGGAAGATTGAAAATAGGTAAAGGAATATAAGTGGCCATGAAAGCAGATACAAGTACTGGAACTTGCATGAATTTAAAGGTTGTGTCTTGGCGGGTGTAAATCTTTTTGCTTACTGGAGGGGGTTCGGTTACTGCAGAGTTAGCAAAAAGGGCTTTGTGTTCAGGTGTGAGAAGATGATCTGCTATAAGCATGAGAAAACGAGCATAGTAACATGATACCCTACGATTTGTAGAATGATCACGTAAAGCAGAAGTGAGACGTCTCAAGAGAATGGGAAAAAGTAGTTTGCCAAAATTGATCCTTTGATTGAAAATAACCGCAAGACCAATATACTGCAGAGTGGAAGTGATGTTGTGAAAGTTGGATTTAGTGCAGTTGGCAAACACTTTAGAAAGTGTATCGAAGAAAATGTCCCATTCAGACACCAAATTGGATTTTGAAAGTTTGGTTAAATTGATCACCCCCTGATAGTGAATAGCATGGAAAAAGTTTGTGATATCGTTTTCAGAGGGTAAATTACAGAAATTGTCCAATGGAAAATTTAACGCTCGATTGATGACTGTTTCATCAACTACATACTGTGTGTTTGCCACGGTGAATGAAAAAGATTTTGAATCATCGGCCACAGTAGAGGTTGTGCAAATCAGTCTAAGCAGATCAACATTTAAAATCACATTTGATTTAATAGCAGAGCTAACAATCGAATGGTCATTTAAAAATCCAATCCATGGCTTAAATTTTTCCATATCACATTTTTCTGGATTAAAATAACCAACAAGATTATGCGAAATAATTTGGAAATTGAGAGCCATTTAAAAATAATAATAAGACACACACTTTCAGAATTTTAAGAATAATATTAAGAAAATTCGAATGAATTAAATTAATTTAATAATTCAAATTAAATTAATTATAATCGAAAAATTTAGACAGAAATGTATCTCGTTAAAATTCTTAACTCACACACACAGATTTGAAAAGCCAAAAGACACAAAACAGAAATTAAAATTATAATTAAAAATATAATAAAAAAACTGATTTTGGGGAAAAATCGAATTGAAGTAAAAGAAAAGAAAGAAAATAAAAATGGGCAGCACTTCTGTAAGTATATACGTGTATGTATATATCACAGGAGTGAAGTTTTAGTATGCTGAGTAAAAAACTCGAGCAGTGAAGACAATGGAGGTTTAGATCTGTTCGAATAGAGAGAGAGAGAGAGAGAAAGACTGTTGGATTTTTTTTGAAAAACTGAAGTGAATGATTTTAACAAGACAAAGAAACACTAAATAAACAACTGGTATGACAATTCGGGATAGTCTTACCGATTGTCATACCTATAGTCATACAAGGCAATTTTGAAGAAAAAACAAAAAACAAAACAAATAACAATATATAACTGGTATGACAATCTGATAGTCATACCGATTGTCATACCAGTACAAAATAAAACATAATATATCTGATATTAATTTTATTACTGACATGACAATCAATAGTCATACCGATTGTCTTGCCAGTTATAAAATTAAACTGATTTTAAAAATAACCAAGCATTATTACTGAAATGACTTTCAGCAAGACAATTTCAATTGTCTTGCTGATTGTCATTCTAGTATAAGATAAATTAAGTATTTACATATACTGAAAAATTAACATAAAAACTGTTAAAAATACACATAAATAAATATATATAACTGGTATGACAATCTGATAGTCATACCGATTGTCATACCAGTATAAAATAAACGGAAAATATTAATAAATAAGGTTTATAACTGGCAAGACAATTGATAGTCATACCGATTGTCTTGCCAGTATAAAACTATACTGATAACAAAATAAAACACAATTATATATTGAAATGACTTTCAGCAAGACAATTTCAATTGTCTTGCCGATTGTCATTCTGGAAATAAAACAATTATAAGCAAAATTAGCATATAACAGATTTATATATATATATGTGTACTGAAATGATTTTAATTGTCTTGCCGATTGTCATTTCAGTAGAAAGACAATTATATATTATTACAGAAAATATTTATAAAAACAAAGACAATATTTCAGAATTAATTATTTTTATTCCAAAAATAGATTTCTGTTGAATTTTAGCAAATAAAATTCATAGGACAATATTTTTAGAGAAAATAAAATATTCTGAGATATTTGAAGTTAACAAGTCGAGTAAATAAAACAGATAAGATAATATAAATTACATAGAAAAATCAAGAAATATGATAAAATGATAAAATAAATTTGCAAATGAATTTTTCATTTATGAAAAATTCATTTGTAAATTCATTCAAGAGCAGATTTCAGATATTAACTAAATTAATCACTCAAACTATTCAACATGCCCAATTTACCAACTAATCTGGTAAATGTGGATTCATCAAGTGGTTTAGTGAAAATATCTGCTATTTGATCTTCTGTTGGAACAAAAAATAGTTCAACAGTACCATTCATGACGTGCTCTTTAATAAAATGATACCTGATGTCAATGTGCTTTGTCCTCGAGTGCTGCACAGGGTTGTTGGTGATGGCTATTGCACTTGTATTGTCACATAAAATAGGAATTTTGTTTAATACAGAGCCATAGTGTCGTAGCTGGTTCCTAATCCACATGATCTGAGCACAGCAGCTTCCAGCAGCAATATATTCAGCCTCGGCCGTTGAGTTGGAAACTGTTTGTTGTTTCTTGCTGTACCAAGAGACTAGCCTGCTTCCTAGGAATTGACAACTCCCTGAGATGCTTTTCCTATCAACAACGCTTCCTGCGTAATCTGAATCTGTATATCAACAAGGTTAAAACCAGATTCTTTAGGGTACCAAATACCTAGATTTGGTGTTCCCTTAAGATATCTTAAGATTTGTTTAACAGCAACGAGATGAATATCTCTAGGATCCGCTTGGAACCTTGCACATAAGCATGTAGCATACATAATATCTGGTCTACTTGCAGTAAGATAGAGTAACGAGCCAATCATACCTCTGTAGCTTGTAACATCTACCTTAATGGAGTTTTCACATGGTCCAAGCTTGACAGCTGTAGTTGATGGAGTCTTTGCTGATGCAGAATCCTCTAGATTGTACTTTTTGAGGAGTTCCTTGAGATACTTGGATTGACAAATAAATGTTCCATCTAACCTTTGATTTACTTGTAATCCAAGAAAGAACTTCAGCTCTCCCATCATGCTCATTTCAAACTTGCTGTGCATTAACTTAGCAAATCTCTTACAGAGATTATCATTAGTAGACCCAAATATTATATCATCCACATAGACTTGGACTAATATAGTATCATTCTTATGTTTTTTAGAAAAGAGAGTTTTGTCTATGACACCTCTAATAAAGCTATTTTCAATAAGAAATTCAGAGAGAGTGTCATACCATTTTCTTGGAGACTGTTTGAGCCCATAGACAGCCTTGAAAAGAAAGAAGACAAAATCCAAATGATCTGGATCTTCAAAACCAGGAGATTGCTCTACATATACCTCTTCATCCAGCTTTCCATTCAGAAAGGCACTGTTGACATCCATTTGATAAACTTTAAAGTTTGAGAATGCTGCGAATGCCAGAAATATCCTGATGGCCCCAAGTCTAGCCACTGGAGCATAGGTTTCATCATAATCAATGCCTTCAGCTTGAGAATACCCTTTTGCTACCAGTCTTGCCTTGTTTCTTGTAACCACACCATCTTCATCTAGTTTATTCCTGAATACCCACCTAGTACCAATAGCTTTCTTGTGTGTAGGTCTAGGTACAAGTTTCCAGACTTGTTGACTTTCAAACTGATTGAGTTCATCTTGCATAGCAATCACCCAATCTGGATCAGTTAGTGCTTCTTCAATCTTCTTAGGTTCCATCTCAGAAAGAAATCCTGAGAACAGACACTCATTTTGAGTAGCACGTCTAGTTCTGACTCCAACATCTGGATCACCAATAATCAACTCAAAAGGTTGAGCTTTATTCCAGACAGTCTGTCTTGGAAGATTTGATCTTGATGATTCACCTTGAAATTCATTGGGATGTTGTGTCCTACTAGATGATCCTTCAGCATCTCCCCCTGAGTTGTTGCCATATTGACTTGCAGATTCTCCGTCAGTAGCAGTGGTATCTCCATTGTTGCCAAAGTTTCCATCACTATTACCTTGAGTATCATCATGATTAACAGGTTCTTCACCAGCAACAACCTCAGGTTCTTGACCATGTTCTGATTCTGCATCTGACATATCATCAAACTTCAGTTTCTCAGAAGGATCTTCAGTTTGGATACTAGGGAGTTTAGTGTCATCAAATGTAATATTGACACTTTCAGTTACTTTGTGTTGATCAATGATATACACTCTGTATGATCTTCTTCCATATCCAACAAAAATACCCTCATATGCCTTTGCCTCGAATTTACCACGACGATCATCTCCATCCTTGAGCACGAAGCATCTGGCACCAAATACATGAAAGTATTTGATAGAAGGTTTCTGTTCATTCAAAATCTCATAAGGAGTTTTCATGAAGTCTTTGTTGATTAGAGTTCGATTCTGAGTATAACATGCAGTATTGACAGCTTCAGCCCAAAAGTACATTGGAAGACCTGATTCACTTAACATCGTTCTTGCAGCTTCAATCAATGTACGATTCTTCCTTTCTACCACTCCATTTTGCTGAGGGGTTCTAGGAGCTGAAAATTTTCTGGTAATCCCTTTGTCTGTACAGAATCCATTGAGAAGTGAATTCTTGAATTCTGTTCCATTATCTGACCTTATTGCTCTAACAGGGACGTTAGAGTCTAACTCAATCATCTTGATATGATCAATCACAACTTGTGGTGTTTCATCCTTAGAGTGAAGAAATAAAACCCACGTATACTTGGAATAGTCATCAACTATCACAAGACAGTAACACTTCTTTGACATCGAAAGGACATTAACTGGTCCAAATAAATCCATGTGCAATAATTGCAGAACACCAGTTATGGAAGATGTGTCAGTGCCTCTGTGACTTGCTTTCTTTGACTTTCCTTTCTGGCAAGCCTCACATAGTCCTTCTGGAGAGAATTCCAGCTGAGGCAGACCTCTTACCAATTCTCTTTCTACAAGAGAATTCATTGTTTTGAAATTGAGATGAGAAAGTCTCTTGTGCCATAGCCAACTCTCATCTGACGATGCCTTTGCATAGAAGCAATTGACTTCAGGATTGCTTCCAGAGTTCATGTCAGCTACGAACAGATTTCCTTTCTGGATTCCCATTAAGGAGGGTTTTTCACTTTTCTTGTGCAGAATCTGACACTTCAGCTTGTCGAATAAAACATTATAGCCGTTGTCACAGAACTGACTAATGCTAAGCAGATTGTGTTCAAGTCCTTGCACAACATACACATTTTCAATGATAACATTTCCAGCTAGCAAACAGCCATATCCCTCTGTTAAACCTTTGCTGTTATCTCCAAAGGTAACCACTAGGCCAGCTTTCTCAACTACATTTGATAACAGGGCTCTATCTCCGGTCATATGTCTTGACGATCCGCTGTCAAGAATCCACACTACCGGTTGTACCTGTTTAATGCCCTGCAATATAAATGGATTAGACCTTCTTCGGAACCCAAGCTTGGCTGGGTCTGGTATACTTGTAAAATTGGCCTTTATCAGGCAAAACAACATTCTTAATTTTAATATTCTCAACGTTCTCAATGACTGAACATTTGACCTTGTGAACAGCCTTGACAAATTTCTGTTTAGGCTTAGGCACAAATGTCTCCTTTCTAGCTTTAGGATGACTAGCAGTCTTAGACCTATCATGCTTTCTATTATTCACATGCTGACGAGGAGTAGTCTTATCATTAGAAACATGCTTACCATTAAAATAAGCAAACATCAGATTAAAAGCACAAGACATACAATTAGGAACACCACATGCTTTATGAGAGGGATTAACAATAGGCAACTTATGCATGGTAGACATGGCATTTGTGTTATCCAACTCATGTGTGTCTGAGTTAGTCTCAGTTGCTTTCACAACCTTGACTGGAACTTTTGACACACTTGAATTGGAGACAGCTTTCTC
Organism: Apium graveolens; assembly: GCF_009905375.1. Taxonomy (NCBI): domain Eukaryota; kingdom Viridiplantae; phylum Streptophyta; class Magnoliopsida; order Apiales; family Apiaceae; genus Apium; species Apium graveolens. The sequence continues at coordinate 114,481,388 of NC_133654.1, forward strand.
ATTAACATTATCTTCAGCACGGATTTCTTCTTGAATAATAAATGAGGTCTCATCAAATGGTTCAGCAATTGATTCTTTATAGAGGGGTTCATCAACACCCTTAAGCACATGTGGTACTTCCCTGCCTTTAGCACAGACATGAGGAGGGGAGTTTATGCCTAATTTTCCAATAGCAGCATTGTAATCATAACCTATACCAGATGTTTGATTAACAGCGTGCTTATTGTAAAACTCTTTGGTCTTCGAACAAGAATTAAAGTAAGCTTTAACCTTAGCCTCAAGACCGGTGATCTTGTCTTTGAGAATAGTTTCAAGTTGTCTATAACAGTCAACTCTATTCTCTAGAAAAAGATACTTGTTCTTTTAATTTATCTTGATTAATGTGCACAAGTCATAATTCATTGACCTCTTTCTCAAGGTCTTTGATTTGTTGATTTAACAATTCATTATCGCGACGAGCACAATCTAAGGAACCTCCTAGATGATAAACTAATTCAGCATCAGTAAATTTTATCTCTCTTCTTGATGATGAGGTGTTTGCATCACTAGCCATGAGAGCAAGATTCCCAACTTCTTCATCTTCAATGTCAGTATCATCCCAGCTTCTTCCCTTTGCCACGTAAGCCCTTTCAGATTTACTCTTCTGATTAGAATCGTAAGAGTTCTTCCTAACTTGTTTTGGCTTCCTGCATTCTGTGGCAAAGTGTCCCAACTCATTGCAGTTGAAGCATCGAATGGTGCTTCGATCAACCATCCCTGTTTTATACCCACCACTGCTGGTGTTAGAGGATGAAGATCCACCTTTCTGGAATCTGTTGAAGTTGGACTTGTACTTGAACTTGGGATTCCTTTTGAATCTGGCATTTGAGAATCTCTTGACAATCAGGGCCATTGACTCATCCTCCAATTGCTCCAGTTCTTCCAAGGAATAATAATCATCTCCTGATTGATTTGTAGTAGGAGGATCAAATTCTGCTACTATCACATTATCTTCAACCTTGGAAGACTGTACCATTCTTTCTGACTGTTGAGATTGTTGTTGATATTGTGGTTGTTGTTGTTGTTCATCAGCTACTAGAGCAGTAGACGTGCTGACCACTCTTCCTTTCCCGTAAACTTCCTTCTGCTGAATCTGCTCCAACTCATAAGTCTTTAACACACCATAGAGCCTTTCCAAAGAAATCTCACTCAGATCTCTTGCTTCTCTTATTGCAGTGATTCTATGTTCGAGATGAGTTGGCAGTGTTAAAAGGAACTTTTTGTTGACCTCCCTGATGGAATAGTATTTACCATTAATGTTCAGGTTGTTGATCAATGCATTGTACCTCTCAAACACTTCAGTGATTCCTTCCCCTGGATTGGATTTAAAGTATTCATACTCAGAGGTTAGGATTTCTAGCTTGTTCTCCCTAACTTCCTCTGTGCCTTCATTAATAATCTCAATAGTTTCCCAGATATGTTTGGAATCTTTACAATTCATCACATGTCTATTCATCAAGGGATTAAGGGAATCTACTAAAATTAATTGAAGGCTAGCATCCAGGGAGGCTTCTTCTATTTCAGCAGGAGAGAAATCCTCAGGATCTTTCACATAAGTTCTCGCTTTGGTGATCACCACATCATTTTCTATTACCTCTGGTTCAATAACCATAGGAATTTTTGGACCCTTCTTTAACACTTGCAAATATTTGGGATTAGCAACTTGTAAAAACAGTAGCATCTTCTTCTTCCACATAACATAATTTTCTTTATCGAAAAGTGGAATTTTAACGGTTCCAACTTTTTGTGTAGTCATTATGAATTTTTTGAGTGAATAAAAAATTCAAGGAGTGAAAGAAACACAAAAGTCTAGGATCTAGATTTGTACGTTAATCAGAAGGCTCTGATACCAATTGTTAGGTCCCAATTTGTTTGTAGAAGGGGGGTTGAATGCAAACAATACCGTTTAATCGAATAAAATGCGGAATAAAAAGGTGAAACAAAATTCAAGTTAAATAAAACTTTTATTAAACTTTAAAGGTGTTACAACTACGGTATCGGTTATAAGGGTTTAATCTCAAATCAATTATTACAAATCTAGAATAAATTCGACATGAACTTTTTCTATTTTTGCAATTAAAAGATCAAATGCTAAATGCGATTTGAGATTAAGTTCTAGGGATTTTAATCCGCTAAATTGTTACACAAGAACAAGATAAATAATTCTAGTGGATTGGATTTAACTTTACAATCTAGAATTTTGATCTTGAATAAAGCAGATGAAAAATGAAAATGTTGTGCCTTTGTTTTGTGCTTTTTTTCTTGACTTGTGTGTTCTGTATGATTGATTGCATGAATGTCTTCTGCTGCTTCTTTTAATCCAACAGTCGAGTAGAATGTACTGGCATGACAATCTCTTTGAACTGGCAAGACAATCAGAATGAACTAGCAAGACTTTCGGTATGACTATCAATTGTCATACCGATTGTCATAGTAGTTCAAAATCAGATTGTCTTACTGAATTAATAATAGATTTTAATGTAATAAAAAATCTGATAAGACAATCCTTTTGAATTAGCATGACTTTCGGTATGACTATTGATTGTCATACCGATTGTCATACTAATACAATCAGTTGTCTTTAAGAATTAATAACAGATTTTAAATCAATTAAAATCCTGAAAAACCTTAATATTAATTCTGAATTAATTAATCAATTAATTCAATTAATCAATAAATTAATCTTTGCAGATATAATTTATTTTCTTAATTAAATTATATGACTTAATTAATTAATAGAGAATTAATACTAATCTTGAGCAGCATCCATTCTTCTGAATATCTTCTGAAAATCACTGAAATATATGAATCAATTCCACCACTTCAACGTTGACACTCGATGTACTGTCTGGTTCATGAGTGACTAACTTCTGTGACATTTCTTCAAGCCTTGACCTTGATACTCTTGATTTTCTTCAGATTAAATCCTTGTAATTAATTGATACCCTGACGAGATCTCTGTCACTTGATTAAATCCACAATCTTGATTTATATCACCGAGGCTTGATCAATTTCTTGAGCTTGCTCCAGTGAATTAAGTGTTCAAGTCTGTAGATGAATAATGTTTCTTAACCCTTTGACATATGTTACTTTGTGAGATCTCTCTGACGATAGATCCACTATTTACTTATTACATTCTTATTTGAGTTGAGTTAAATCCTCGAATAAACAAATAGGCTATGACATATGCCTTTCATTTACCTATTGCATACTTATTCCTTCTTAGCAATAGAGAGTCGTATTACTATACGAGGAAGGTTGCGGTGCAAGCATAGAATTCTAGTAACGATGATGTCTAGAATAAGATCCCAGATTCGATTTTCGATGTCAAGGGAGTTTTAAAGGTGATTGTGTATAAGCTCGAGGAAGAGCATGGGTCCATAGAGTGATGGACGGAATATCAAAAATAATTAGGCATGTGAAATACGATGCTATAATGCTTAATGTTGATTTATATACATATATGTTTTGTTCTCCTATGATAAACCTCTATAGTTTAGAGGTAGATTTCAAGCAAGATATTTTGTGGCAGTATATATTTTAATATATATACAATTCTCTTCAATTCGTTCTTTTCTCTCCTTTTCATTTCATGTAAGCTGAGAAGAACAACCCTTCCAGAAGGGGAGGTATTGCCGAATGACTATCTATCTGTGTGATAGAAGCCTAGTAGGATACCATCTATTGTTTAATTGCTTGTGAAGTACTAAAGGATGGCCACCTTCTATACTAACTATGCGATATAACAAGTGTTCATGATCATAGTGATCTTTCAATAAATTCTTTTACTTCTATATGAAGGACTAAGCTTTCGAAGATAGAAGCAGCTAAAAAAAGAGTAGTAAAGTTGTGGTGGTATTCGGAATGGAAACACATTCATGATACTAAGGTTGACGAGGTTATTAAAAGGTTATAGAACACTAACGAGCAAAAGTATAACCAGTATAATATTAGGAACGGAAGGTAGTAGCGATTACGAACTGGAAAAGAATGGATATTGAGAAGCAAAAGCTCTAATGCTAAAAGTTATAATGAGAGTCTGTGCAATAGACTTGAAAGAAATTGGAATGATCACTTAACACGGATTGAGTTTTCTTACGACAATAGATCATATGTCATTATCGAGTTGTCGCCTTATGAGATCCTTGAGGGAAGACAATGTCGATCTCCCTTATGTTAGGATAAAGTTGTAGAGCGCAAGATGCTCGGACCCGCAATAGTCCAAAGGACCAAGGATATAATAGATCTAATCAGAGGACGGCTGGTAGTAGCCCAAGATGGACATAAGAAGTATGTTGATTTGACACGAAAGGACAAAGAATAGGAAGTAGGGGACCTAGTGTTTTTAAAGGTATCCCCTTGGAAACCCCTGGAAAGGATTGATGAGGTTCGGAAAGAAAGGAAAGCTAAGTCCACAATTTGTCGGACCCTTGGATATACTAAAACATATTGGGAAGTTAGCATACGAGCTAGCCCTACCCCCGAACCTGTAGCAAGTTCATAACGTGTTCCACGTATCAATGTTAAGGAAGTGTAATTCGGATGCCAGATAAATAGGGGCATATGAGCGCATAGACATGCAACCCGACGTAACCTATATGGAGCAACCAGGAAGGGTTATAGAGTGAAAAGGAACAAGTGCTTAGGAGAAGGGTTATCAAACTATTCAGAGTTTGATGGAAGAACCACAATGTGGGAAAATTTACTCGAGAGTTAGGAAGTGCAATGTTAAGAGAGTATCCCTATTCATTTTCTATCTGATTCCGGGACAGAATCCTTTTAAGGAGGGGAGACTGTAATAACCCCAAATTTTTGGAATTTTTGAAACCCTTATGAATAGTGATCTTGCTGAATAAGAAAACTTTTCATGCCACACTATGTAGGGGTTCTTCTATTGTTATTCTGAGATCTTATTAGTACTTTATATGTGATATAAGTGTATGTAAAGATCGTTAGAATCCAAATCCGACCACTTTGATTTTTCCCGAAAATCCACCAGATACCGAAAGAATTGAGTATAAGGTAACATGATTAAAAGGATTTAAATTCAAGGATTATAAGAGAGGATCATAAAAGGAATATAATGTATTGGGAAAGGTTAAGGAAACCTAAGTAATAAGATCCCGAGTATGATCCCTCAAACGATAAACGAAAACGAAAGTTAAGCGAACCGTATAACAGATCAGCGGTCATTAGCCAAATAATTAAAAGCTAATCAAAGAGATTAGTGAGGATGATGTCATCAAACCAATGAGAAGAGGACAAAGGAAGGAGGGTGACATCACATGGTGACATAAGCATGACCAAGCAAGTGTGTTGTTGGATGATTGTGAGCCACACAATATTTACCATGGTAACAACCTAATTAACAAGCAAAACAAGCACAAAAAATTAAAAGCAACCAAAACAAAAACAGTTTCTTCTTCCCCCACTCTTTGCTCTCGGTTTTTCCATGAAAAGCAAAGGAGAAAATTTCAAAAAATCAAGCTACACACCTTCATAATTCAAGAGGTTTGTTTCTTTAGCTTCCATAATTCATAACTAAGATGAGCCATAAGTTTAAGCTCAAGATTCCATTTTTAACATAGCTAATCAATTCATTAGAGTTCTTGGTGAATAGTGTTTTCAAGAAACTAACTTTGTGTTTTCTTATGTTTTCTTCAAGATCCAAGCTTAGTAAAGATAGTTAGTGGTTATTTAAGGCTTCCTAAATGATTCTCCACTCTCCAAGGAAGGTATAACCCCTCCAACCCTAACTTTACTTTGAGTATTAGGTTTGGTTTTGTTTCTTATAGTTCATGAGAGCATGATTCTTGTATGTTTAGAGTTTGGATGGAATTATAATGATTTTGGGTTATAAATCTTGGTTGTTGGTTGATGAACCTTAAGTATAATTAGTAGCTCTTGTTTGAGATTGAATAAGTTGGAAAAATCATGAGGATATGGACTGACTTAGTAAGGTTTGGATGAAGTTTGGTGGTATTGGTGGTAATGGGTTGATTTGTGGTTGATTGTGGTTGATTGGAGTAGTTTAAAATTTGGTAATCGCGTAAACAAAGCCGTCGTAATGTCCGATTTACTTTAAGACTGTTTTGTTCTTAACAATCAGGACCCGTGAACTCACTGTTAGGTTTTGACCATTGCCATGATTAGATAGTTCATGTTATGAGCTTCGTTTTGATATGAGGTTTGTTTGAATCCGATGTACGGTTTAGGAGAAATGACTGTTTTAAGTAACGGCGTTTCGCGACCGAATCATTACCCCTCGCCTTACTTTGAAACCTTGGTTAAGGACTTTAAATGACTAATTGTGGTATGAAACAATTATGTTATGTGGATTAGGCAGTTGGTAAGGTACTCGCGAAAGAATCGCTTTAAAATTCTTAATGGTTAATTTATTAAAAATGGTGGAGCCGAGGGTACTCGAGCGACGTAAGTGAATTGTTAAGCGCGAAAGCGAACGTTAGGACTCTAAATGGTTAAAGTCTAGTTTCTTAAGCGACCGGGGTTTAATTCCGACTTATGTTGTTGTTCATAGGTTATCGGACCCACTCTAAGCTTAAGTCTATCCGGGAGCACTCAGGCAAGTTTTCTACCCATATAACTGTTGTTGTGATGTATATGTGTATATGCATTATCTGGTGATAGATGCATGATTGTTATTAGCAAATTCTTGCGATATATTGGAGCATGTGATATGGTATATATGCATGTCTGTTTTGTAATCTTGATATATATCTGTTGGTTCAAATGCTTATTAGTTGCGTATACCCTTAGTATAGGGGACCCAAAGGTGAACCCTTTTCTAAAACCGGGAGTAGATGTTCCCGAGTATATGATATATATATATTTATATATATATATATTGATATAGCTTTCAAAACTATTAATCGAATAAGGTTTATTCGATAACTTAATTTTATTAATGAATATAATTTTGAATATTCATTCGAGGGCTTATGACTCCCTTTATTTTATAAATGAATATTATTTTGAATATTCATTCGAGGACTTATGACTCCCTTTATTTTATTAATGAATATTATTTTGAATATTCATTCGAGGGCTTATGACTCCCTTTATTTTATTAATGAATATTATTTTGAATATTCATTCGAGGGCTTATGACTCCCTTTATTTTATTAATGAATATTATTTTGAATATTCATTCGAGGACTTATGACTCCCTTTATTTTATTAATGAATATTATTTTGAATATTCATTCGAGGGCTTATGACTCCGCTTATTTTATTAAATAATATTCTTTATTTTTTTAAAGAATAATGTTTCGATAATCAAACTTACTTTCGATTATTCAAATAAAGATAGTACTTTCATATAAGTATATCTTTGGTTATTTAATATCCATTTCAAGTATGAGTTTTAAAACTCCTACTTCGATTATTTTTATAAGGATTATCTTTATGAGAATATTATTTAAATAATAATATTCAGATATTTCTAATATACCGGGACTGATTTATTTTAATAAATCAGCAGTACTCCAAACATTTTTAAAAATGTTTTCGAGTCTTCAAAATGATTTCTAAAAGTTAGGGCGTATCCCAAAACTCATTCTTTTATATTTAAGATCCTCCTTTCGATGGGGATTTAAATACTCGCTCAAAACTTGGGGGATCCGACTGTGTGGTGTATTTTACATTCGCAACGTGGTTGCTGTTTTGAGAAAACAATTTGATTACTTGCCCAACGTTCGGGAAGTAAGTCCATCTAATTGAGTCGACATAAGCGACAGGCCGGGGTACGGTCTATCAAAGTGTAAGTGGCTGGGTGGCAGTCCATCAACGCGTAAGAGGCCGGGTGGCGGTCCAGCACAAGGTCCTTATGTGGCCAGGGTGATGACCGGTGGGGGATTCATCCATCTACTAGTAGAAAAGGTTACTTATTGGTATCTTTGCCTGATCAGCAAGATATCAGGTTTATGCCAAGGTTTTCTCCTTTCCAAAATTCATTGGATATTGCAACTCTGTTTATAATTTTCATAACAGAGGTTTTCAAGGAGTGTATGAAATGTATATATATAGGTGTATATATATATCGGGACTTAATGAAGTATCTCGTAACTTCATTATTTATATTGATATTTCAAGGATTGAATCTATTCAAGTCTTACCTTGTAGTCTCATCTGGGTGATGAACTTTTGAAACTGATTATAACTTGAACGGTGGTAGTTCAAGTAGTATTCGGATATAAGTATATTGGAGTATCTTGTAACTTCATCTTTTAAACTTATATCTAGTAAATGATTATCTTGTGCATGTCAAAGATTTTCGGAAAAACGTTGAGACAAGGTTAGATATATGAGATCACCTTGCAACGATATTTTATACAGTTATAAACGGGAACTCTGTGTATATTATACATGTCAGAGGATTTCAAAGATTGTGAAAAGTATATATGTACATATATACTGAATATTTTGTGACTTGGTCACGGTAAGATATCAAACTTGGTTCATTTCTTCTTGACCAAGACTTTCATGAGTACTATGAGAATGCTCATATATTGTAAATCATTATACATATTATTTTGGTGGGCTTGTTGCCCACCCTTGCTTTCTTCTTTCATCACACAACATCAGATAGACAAGATGAACAGGACCAAGCTTCCAATTCGCAAGCGGTTAGAAAATGTTCCGCAGTTTTCTGGAAGCGTTGATGCCGCCGTAGCTAAGGTAGGAGCTACCAATAGGCTAGGTTTTCAACTATTGATGAACCAGATTTATGTATATTTATGAATTGTTATAATGGCAAAGAAATGTAAATTTATTCAGAAACCCTTTTAAGGTGTATTGGCATATAATTGGGGAATAAAATGACTTGTGATTATTTTTGGATATTCATCTCTGAGACTATAACTTGTGGTGTGTGTGTTTATTGTGGGGTCACAGTACAGAGTAGTTGATTATTTATTAAGATTAGGTGTTATTAAGGGAAATGGAACTCGTGATAACCCGGATCCCCGACCCCGGATTTGGGGGTGTTACAAAAAAGGATGACAATGAGGATGACCAGGGAAACCCTAGCAAGGGAAAGGGTCAAGGTCAAGGGCACAGCAGCAAAGTTTCTTCAAGAAAACTAATTTCTGATTCAAGAAAATCTTCTACTCAAAAGAAGACAAATTCTGATACTGTAAATGCTCAAGCTCTGATAGCAAGTTCTGATAATCAAAATCTGATATCGAGTTCTAATGTTCTGATTCAAGGAGGAAGTAAAGACTCACAGAAGTTTTTGCAAACTTTGAAGCTCAAAGGAAAGCAGACTACTATCTACTACAAAGATCCTAAAATTCAAACACTTAATGAAGAGATTGCTAGAAGACTATTTCTCAAGCATAATCCTGGTATGGATTTAGAGAATCTCAAGGAGGAAGATGCTAGATGTACAGCTAAGAAGACAAATCTAAAGTCTAAAGCTTCTGATGCTAAGAAACCTCCAAGGTCTAAGGTGAAAGGCATTGTGATCAAGGAAAAGTCAAATTCTGAGGCTTCAAAGCCCAAGACAAGATCATAGATTGATTCCAAAGATAAAGGGAAAGAAAAAGTTGATGAACCAACAAAGCCACGGGAGATGAAGTGTCACACCCCCAACTTAAACAGCAAAATAAATATAGTTATTACATCATTTTAATGAAGAATACACAACCAAATCCAAGATCTTACAGTTTAGGGTTTGGAACAGCCCAACACTACCAACTATTCCATCTGATTACAAATACCGATTCCTCACACAGCTATTATTACTTATTCTACCTGAGCTCGAACATAAGCATCATCATCACAGGTCTTACGGGCAGTCTGCTTGAATCTAACCATAGCTGCTAGCTGTAATATCAGGGTAAAGCAAGGAGTGAGCCAAATGCTCAACAAGTGCTAACAGTATGACACAAATCATAAATTAAGATATACTTTTAAGAATGACAATGGAAAGACATAACTAATGATAACGAGAGATAAAACTATGTGAGATGACATCATTTTGCTTGCATCAAAACAATTTTAAAATCATGTCTTAATCAAAATCATTTTATGACACTACGGATTACAGCCGGTGATCAGCCGCGAAGTAATCCCGAACCTCGCTGGGTTCTAAAACATTAACGGGAATCCCTAGGCAACTTTTAAGCCTAATATAAGTGTGGAAAGGACTCGCGTCTCAATCCAGATCCACTATTCAAGAAAACATTTATCCCCCTTTGGGACTGAAAACCCACATTTTATTTATTTCAAAAGCTGATGCCGAATTGTAACAAAATCTCTTTTAACAGTAAATATTTTTATTAAGGGATTATAGATTAACTCGAAACATGGGAAATATGGTACTAAATCTCAGGGCCATGATTCACAAAACTTTACTCTATTAGGGTAACCAAAAGGTTTTCATATGTCAGAACTTGGACATGAAAATATGGTGAGACTAATGGTTAATATGAAGGGGTAATGCCAAACTGGGCTCAAAGCAATGGTTTCTCGACAAGGTACAGGTGTTGGATCATTAAAAAGATAAGCTTCACGAATACTATGGGTGTTAAGGTAATGATCTCTAGCTCAGGATATATATATATCAGAATTGTCAAGCTTTAGGATAGGAAAGAGGGTATCAATCAATGAGGAATCATGTTGGTAAGTTTCTGACTATCAGAGTTCAAGGTAAGGTTCTATAGGGGTTCAAGTATCAGGATGAGATATCAATACTTAGGAATCATCAGTATGTTAATCAAGAGGATCAATCAAGTAATATAACAACTCTTTATTTTATCATGGCATTTAACTATCATGAAAAGACTTTTGAACTACATGCAATACATACTCGAGGGTTCATGGCATTTCTATATAATTCAAAGATAAGCGAGAGATACGCTTGATTTAAACATATCAAAATGACTCAGGATGATTGCATCGATATATATGAACTGTTTATAGTAAATATGAAGGTCAAGTTGAATCACTTGCCTTGAGATAGGCTGGTCTGGTCTGACTGGTAGGAGCAACTGGAGCTTCACTCGACTTTTATGGCAAGTTTTTCCTCGTCTCGAGATCCTACATAAATAATAATAATCCTTATTATAATATATTCTTACCATCTTAACCTATTTACAACCCGAAATTAAACATGGATGGCACTTAGGCATATACACACCTAATTTATATCCACCTTTATATTTCAAATGTACACACGTAGCCACATAATCACATATCGTATATTAATATCAAATAACACCATATATACCATAATGCAACACTAGGCTTGGATGATCCCGACTCACCACTTAAGTCACTTGGTCGCTAAACTAGACAAAGTCTTCAAATTTTGGCTCCCTAACTCGATGTGCCTTTCCTAAATTATCCAAAACCTTTTGACCCTCACTTGTGCCTTTTTCTCTACTGACCTTATACCATCCTACAACTATGGTGGTCGACCTAATACTCACTTCTAAGTGTTCTAAAACTACGTGATAAGTGATAGTGCTCACTGGTACAAATTTCAGAATGACAACTATAGTTTCTTGAGTGCATTAGGCACTCTTAAACTACAAGTTTTCCTTCAAAACTTTTACACAAGACTCTCCTAACCTAAGGGCATCTCACAAGCTTGATGTGGCTCAAGGGCCTGGCTTGGGCCTTCTTGGACCTAAGCTAAAAGTCCAAGGTTCCCCTGCTTTTCTGGGCAGAAAACGCCCTGACTTGAATTAACTTGTGACACATGGTTCTAACTCATATACTATGAACTATGGTTGGAAAAACTTCTCTGACACTCCCTCTAACTAAGGCCCAATTGGGCCTAATGAGGGCCTACCCATGACATGGTCAAATCTCCCTATTTCTAAGTTGCAACAAAACTGTCCCCTGCTGGACAGATTTTGTTATTCTACTTGTGCACCTAACCAAATGACATGCAAACCTCCAACCAACTCCTAAAACCTTTTGTATACTCCCAATACTAACTTCTGGTGGCTTGGGCCTCAAAGTGCACATCAATGACATGGTCAAAACTCACTCTAAACCTCAGGGTACTAAACTGATTTTCTGCAGAAACTATAACTCTCATTTTCCAAGGTTTTGACTTGACAAACTCAACTAACAACAACTCAATACTTAAACCAAGACTTATACATGGTAATCTACTGAAATAACTCCCTTATTCTCAAAATAACCTTGGCTGAGATCATCCATGTCCAAAAACAACAACATGCAACTAAATATATAACATGCAACTCATGGAAAGCACATAACAAGATTTCGGCTATGCATAAAGTTTTAAATGCTTGCAAAATCGACTTGCACCTAATACTCATCCTTAATAATCATGAAATATAACTTCTTTTAAGTATTAATAAGAAATATATCATGGAAACAATCTATTTTAAGCACACCTATTTCGCATTTATAGATTTTTAAACATAACAACATGATTTCGAAAAGAATAGCATGCAAAACATGGTTGATCATCATTTTAATGTCTTAAAACTAGCATGCATGGCTAAAAATAAATATATAATGAAATTTCAGTAGCATGCAAAGGATTTTAAAGCATGATATCTCCATAAAACACTTAGTTAGCACATATACATAATATATCTCATAGAGAGCTCTTGAATACACAAGAATCAAGAGTTTCTCTTTGGATATCACATAAGAACTACACATGCATCCATGGAATTTCAACTTCCAAGTCTCAAAATACTTGGAAAGGATATAAGATGAATGTAGGTAAAAGATTTATACTTGGGAAGATGAAGAATGAATTGAAAAATGGAAGGGGTGGGGGATTTGGCCTTCGGCCGAGAGCAAGGTGGGAGGGGGAAAAGAGACAAAATTTGTGGTGTGTTGGAGTGTGGAATGAGTGGAATGATTTCTCCCACATTGATTTTTTTGTTTTATGCTTTTTGGTTGACAAATAATGAGTGGAAGTTAGAACTTACAAAAATGTCCTTTAGCTAAAGTTAGGCCATTTTGCATGCAAGGCTAATGTAGTAATTTGGTAATAATCAAATGAGTTAGTGGGGTTGGAAAAGTCTTATTTGCCCTCTGAGAGAATAGAAGGGTGATTTGCATGCATGGTCTCTTATGTAATTTGATAAATATGACAACTAAAATTTATAATGATTTATTTTTATAAAATAAAATACAAGTTCAAAAATTATAATATTTATACCATAAAATAACTTGGATTTTTAGAGACTTTATAAAATCATTTTCAAACTTTGTGAACAAAATACCTTTTAAAAGAAATTTTTTCCAAAGCTTAGAATATTCCTTATAAATCAAAAATAAAGAAATTAAATAAACTCTTGCTTTGAAAAATCATATACTACACAAAGCAAATTTATAATGCAGAAATTTTCACTCACCCTAGCGTACAATCATTGAATATATTTTCATTTGACTTTAATATTATACCAAATCCACAAATAATATTACATAAAATGCTGGTCGTAACATCCTCTCCCCCTTAAGGGATTCTGTCCCCGTAATCTAAGAGAAAAGATGAGGATGCCGGGAACGCATATCAGACTCTAACTCCCAAGTCGATTCTTCGACCTTAGGGTTCCTCCAAAGCACTTTTACTAACTTTATCGACTTATTCCTAAGACTCTTTACTTGCCAGTCGAGTATTTTAACCGGTTGCTCCACAAATGACAGGTCTGCCTGAATTTCTATAGGTTCATATTCTATCACATGGCTAGCGTCAGGATTGTACTTATTAAGCAACGACATATGGAACACATTATGCACATGCCGATACTGAGGTGGTAAGGCCAACTCGTAGGCCACCTTTCCTACTTGACTCAAAATCTCAAAAGGACCTATGTATCTAGGTGCTAACTTCCCTTTCTTGCCAAATCTCATCAACCCTTTTCTAGGTGACACCTTCAGCGACACAGCTTTGCCAATTTGGAATTGAACGTCCTTACGTGTTGGATCCGCATACTTCCTCTGTCTATCTTGAGCAGCAAGCAACCTTTTCTGAATTAACTTGACCGAGTCATGCAACTGTTGTACCAAATCCGAGCCGAGAATTCTTTCTTCTCCTACTTCATCCCAACTTGTTGGTGATCTACATTTTCGCCCGCACAAAGCTTCGTATGGTGGCATGCCGATACTGGAATGATAGCTGTTGTTGTAAGAGAATTCAATCAACGACAAGTGATCGTCCCAACTTCCTGCAAAATCGATTGCACAACTGCGCAACATGTCTTCGATTGTTTGAATTGTCCTTTCGCTCTGACCATCAGTCTGCGGGTGGTATGCCGTGCTCATATTCAACTTCGTGCCAAGATATTCCTGAAATTGCTTCCAGAATCTCGAGTTAAATCGGGGATCTCTGTCTGAAACTATTGATACGGGTACTCCATGCCTTAGTACGATTTCACGCACATACAGATGAACCAACTTGTCCAGTGACGACTTCTCATTTATTGGAAGGAAATGCGCCGACTTCGTAAGACGATCAACTATAACCCATATTATGTCATGTCCGAATTTCGTTCGCGGTAGTCCTACTATAAAGTCCATAGCGATATTTTCCCATTTCCATTCTGGAATCTTCAGGGGCTGAATTAATCCGCTTGGTCGTTGATGTTCTGCCTTTACTTTCTAACAAGTATAGCACTTTGCAACCCATTCTGCCACGTCTCGCTTCATATTTGGCCACCAAAAGTTCTTCTTTAAGTCTCGATACATCTTGGTGCTTCCCGGGTGGATTGAAAATTTCGAATTGTGGGCTTCATGGAGGATCTCATTCTTTAATTCAGGTACATGGGGAATCCATATTCTGGATGAAAACCTTAGTATCCCCTGCTCATCCCTTTGAGTATTAATCTCCTCTCCAGATAACTGATTCTTCTCTTTTTCCATTACTTCCTCTTGACACTTCTTTATCTTTTCCACTAGTGTTGGCTGAAAGGTCATTGCATGACAAACTTCCTCGACTTTTCCATAAGCACAAAGTTCCAATTCCAATTTTTCGATTTCTTCAGATAACTCTTTTGATGTTATCATCATATTCAATCTCTCCTTCCTACTCAGGGCATCAGCCACTACATTCGCCTTTCCAGGATGGTAATTTATCGAGCAGTCATAGTCCTTGATCAATTCCAGCCATCTCCTGTGCCTCATATTGAGCTCTTTCTGAATAAAAATGTACTTTAAACTCTTGTGATCCGTGTAGATTTCACACTTCTCTCCATAGAGGTAGTGTCTCCAAATATTGAGTGCGAACACTATGGCGGCTAGTTCCAAGTCATGCGTCGGGTACTTTAACTCATGCGGCTTCAACTGTCTTGACGCATATGCGATCACTTTACTGTGTTGCATCAACACAAAACCCAAACCCTTATGTGAAGCGTCGCTGAATATTACAAAATTCCCTTGATCATCTGGAAGTACCAACACCGGAGCTGTTACCAACTTCTGCTTCAACTCTTGAAAGCTATCTTCACATTCTGCACTCCATTCATACTTTTGATTCTTTCTGGTTAACTTTGTCAATGGCGTGGCGATCTTCGAGAAATCCTTGACGAATCTTCTATAGTATCCGGCCAATCCTAGAAAACTTCGCACTTCCGTAGGAGTCTTTGGCCTCTCCCAACTCATAACTGCCTCAATCTTTTCCGGATCCACTTTAACTCCCTCATTTCCAATAACATGCCCCAAAAATTGAACTTCCTTTAACCAAAACTCACATTTGGTAAACTTGGCATACAACTTCTCTTGTCGGAGTATCTCCAATGCTATCCAGAGGTGCTGCTTATGTTCTTCTTCCGACTTAGAATAAATAAGGATGTCATCAATGAATACCATGACAAATTTGTCAAAATACTTCTTAAATACTCGATTCATCAGATCCATAAATGCGGCCGGAGCATTGGTCAATCCAAACGACATTACTAGGAATTCATAATGCCCATATCTGGTCCTGAATGCGGTCTTAGGAATATCTTCTTCTTTGATCTTTAATTGATGGTATCCCGATCTCAAATCAATCTTCGAAAAGCATTTTGCTCCCTTCAACTGATCAAAAAGGTCATCTATCCTTGGTAGCGGGTAGCGGTTCTTGATCGTCACCTTATTCAACTCCCGGTAATCTATGCATAGACGCATACTCCCATCTTTCTTCTTTACAAACAGAACAGGTGCTCCCCATGGCGACGTACTTGGTCGTATCACTCCTTTATCCAATAATTCTTGTAGCTGGCTCACCAACTCTTTCATTTCTGCTGGTGCCATCCTATACGGGGCCTTTGAAACTGGTTCCGTGCCTGGAGCAAGGTTGATCTCGAACTCAATTTGTCGATCTGGTGGTAAGCCTGGTAGTTCGTCGGGAAACACATCGGGGAACTCGTTAACTACAGGAATATCTTCCACGCTGGGGCTGCCTTTTTCCGAATCCACTATATAAGCTAGGAACGACTCACAACCTTTTCTAAGTAGCTTCTTAGCCTGAACAATTGTAAGAAATAGTTGCTCTTGCCTCTGCCCCTTAAATACTACCTTCTCTCCACTCTTCGTCTTTAAATACACTCTCTTGGTCTTACAATTTATCTGAGCGCTATTCTCTCCTAACCAATCCATTCCTAAAATTATATCAAACTCTCCCAACTTGAAGAGTATCAAGTCGGCTGAGAACTTATACCCCGAAATATCAATCTCATACTTTGGACAAAATTGATTCACATGAATCTTCTCTTGGTTCGCAATTACCATATTTACTACCTCACTCATAACCATTTTATCACATTGGAGCTTATCAACAAAAGATTCTGATATGAAAGATCTTGTTGCTCCCGAATCAATCAATACTTTAGCTTTAACATTATTGAGTAAAAGTGTACCTGCTATCACCTCCGAATTCTGTACAGCATCCTTCATCTTCAAATCAAATGTCCTTGCTGTTGCTTGTGGGGTTGGTGTAGGTGGTGGAGGTAATGCTAATACCTCAGCTGGCACATTTGCACTGGTACTTGCCACGTTCATCAGAGCTTTGACTGGTCCGGTTGCCTTACACTCCCTAGCCATGTGTCCAGTCTTTCCACACTTGTAGCACGTAACTCCTGGCTTCAGCATCTTGCACTCATTTGTCAAATGTCCCTTCTGATTGCACCTATAACAGGTCATGCTCAGCTTATTGCATATTCCGGGGTGCCTTCTTCCACAGTGCTTGCATTCCGGTCTCTGGAACCTGTTTTCTCCAACTTGCCCTTGGCTTTCCTGGTTGTTCCCTTTTGATTCTTGCCTTTTGCCCAAATTTCCCTTCTTTTGAAAATTTCCGCCCTTCTGGAAACCAATCCTCTTTATATTCCGATCTTGCGAACTTCCGGCTTCAGACTTTCCTCCATAAAATGGAACCTTCCTCTTCTTGTTATCCCTCTCTTTCCTTGACTGCATCCCATTATTCTCAATCAGAGGAGCTTTCTGTACTACTCCCGCATAAGTTTCAAGCTCAAACATAGCCGCCCTATCTCTGATCCAAGGCTCCAATCCTTGCTGAAATTTCTTTGCTTTTTCCTCCTCAGTGCTGGTATACTTTGTCACAAACCTTGACAACTCAGTGAACTTCTTCTCATACTCCAATACAGTCATGTTCCCTTGCTTCAACTCAAGAAATTTTAGCTCCATCTGATTCTGCATGTACTTAGGGTAATACTTGTCCAGAAATAACTTCTTAAATCTCTCCCAAGAAACCTGCTGAGTGACTTCCATAGCCTTTACTGATTCCCACCAATAGATGACTTCTCCCTTCAAGAAGTAGCATACGGCGTCTTCTGATCGTCTCCTAACTGTACCAACTCAAAAGCCCTTTCCATCTCCTTGATCCATGTGTTAGCTATCACTGGATCAGTGGTATCATGAAATACAGGTGGATTCACATTCTGAAAAGCCTTGAAAGTGACAATTTATCTAGGTGGTACTGGTGGTTCAGGTGGTTGGTGTAGCTCACGGTTATCTTGGTTTTCAATTCGTTGTTGAAGAGTTAATTGTTGTTGAGCTATAACATTGGTTTGCTGTTGCAAGGTTTCCAGTAGTCGAAGAATATTTGGGTCTGTGGTGGAGGTGGTTGTTGGGTTCTTCTTTTTGGGAGGCATGATCCTGAAATAAGAGTTGTGTCAAAACAGATATGAATGATAAAATGATTCGAGGGTATCGTATAGCATTCTCATTTACATATGGGGTCAAGTTACCAAATTAAGCAGATATGATGATAAAAACATAAAATAACAGTTGAGAGCAAATGGAACAATAGCACATAATTATTGAAATTTTAAAGGTCACAATACATAGGATTGGGACAAAGTCTGATTCTAGGAATAACAGGCTTATTTAAAGGAAACAACGGAAACAACTGGGGATTCCATAGAGTCTGATAGTACAACAACATGAAAGGTAAATGGAAAGAACTAAGGTTCCACTCCATCTGAACGGGGCTTGGTAGTCTTTTCCTCTCGAAGCGTCTTCACAATGCTCTAGAGCTCATCCGCCACCATCTGAATGACATACTGGCTGGTACGGTCCCGGTGTGCTGGCATCTCCTCAAGCTTAGTGTTGACGTACTGAACCAAGGTCTCAAGTCTCGCAGTCATCTGCTCCTTGGGCTTTCCTTCATAGTTTCGGCTGTCCGGATACAAGTTCTTCAGTCGGTCTGTCATTCGGTCGTACTTGCCCTGAAGCATGTCGAACTCGCGCCTCAACTCAGCATACACGGAGAAAGCAATAGTGTCGTCCGACCCAGAGGATGACGAGGAATGCGCCCTTTGCTGACAACCAATAAGAGGAGTATTAATAATAATTGACTTAACCTACTCTCTCGCATAATATCTATAACCTACACACAAATCCTATAACCTATTTGGGCTGTCCAAGGACTCTAAACCGTAGCTCTGATACCAAAACCTGTCACACCCCCAACTTAAACAGCAAAATAAATATAGCTATTACATCATTTTAATGAAGAATACACAACCAAATCCAAGATCTTACAGTTTAGGGTTTGGAACAGCCCAACACTACCAACTATTCCATCTGATTACAAATACCGATTCCTCACACAGCTATTATTACTTATTCTACCTGAGCTCGAACATAAGCATCAGCATCACAGGTCTTACGGGCAGTCTGCTTAAATCTAACCATAGCTGCTAGCTGTAATATCAGGGTAAAGCAAGGAGTGAGCCAAATGCTCAACAAGTGCTAACAGTACGACACAAATCATAAATTGAGATATACTTTTAAGAATGACAATGGAAAGATATAACTAATGATAACGAGAGATAAAACTATGTGAGATGGCATCATTTTGCTTGCATCAAAACAATTTTAAAATCATGTCTTAATCAAAATCATTTTATGACGCTACAAATTACAGCCGGTGATCAGCCGCGAAGTAATCCCGAACCTCGCTGGGTTCTAAAAGATTAACGGGAATCCCTAGGCAACTTTTAAGCCTAATATAAGTGTGGAAAGGACTCGCGTCTCAGTCCAGATCCACTATTCAAGAAAACATTTATACCCCTTTGGGACTGAAAACCCACATTTTATTTATTTTAAAAGCTGATGCCGAATTGTAACAGAATCTCTTTTAACAGTAAATATTTTTATTAAAGGATTATAGATTAACTCGAAACATGGAAAATATGGTACTAAATCTCAGGGCCATGATTCACAAAACTTTACTCTATTAGGGTAACCAAAAGGTTTTCATTTGTCAAAACTTGGACAGGAAAATATGGTGAGACTAATGGTTAATATGAAGGGGTAATGCCAAACTGGGCTCAAAGCAATGGTTTCTCGTCAAGGTACAGGTGTTGGATCATTAAGAAGATAAGCTTCACGAATACTATGGGTGTTAAGGTAATGATCTCAAGCTCAGGATGTATATATATATCAGAATTGTCAAGCTTTAGAATAGGAAAAAGGGTATCAATCAATGAGGAATCATGTTGGTAAGTTTCTGACTATCAGAGTTCAAGGTAAGGTTCTATAGGGGTTCAAGTATCAGGATGAGATATCAATACTTAGGAATCATCAGCATGTTAATCAAGAGGATCAATCAAGTAATATAACAACTCTTTATTTTATCATGGCATTTAACTATCATGAAAAGACTTTTGAACTACTTGCAATACATACTCGAGGGTTCATGGCATTTCTATATAATTCAAAGATAAGCAGGAGATACGCTTGATTTAAACATATCAAAATGACTCAGGATGATTGCATCGATATATATGAACTGTTTATAGTAAATATGAAGGTCAAGTTGAATCACTTGCCTTGAGATAGGCTGGTCTGGTCTGACTGGTAGGAGCAACTGGAGCTTCACTCGACTTTTATGGCAAGTTTTCCCTCATCTCGAGATCCTACATAAATAATAATAATCCTCATTATAATATATTCTTACCATCTTAACCTATTTACAACCCGAAATTAAACATGAATGGCACTTAGGCCTATACGCACCTAATTTATATCCACCTTTATATTTCAAATGTACACACATAGCCACATAATCACATATCGTATATTAATATCAAATAACACCATATATACCATAATGCAACACTAGGCTTGGATGATCTCGACTCACCACTTAAGTCACTTGGTCGCTAAACTAGACAAAGTCTTCAAATTTTGGCTCCCTAACTCGATGTGCCTTTCCTAAATTATCCAAAACCTATTGACCCTCACTTGTGCCTTTTTCTCTACTGACCTTATACCATCCTACAACTATGGTGGTCGACCTAATACTCACTTCTAAGTGTTCTAAAACTACGTGATAAGTGATAGTGCTCACTGGTGCAAATTTCAGAATGACAACTATAGTTTCTTGAGTGCATTAGGCACTCTTAAACTACAAGTTTTCCTTCAAAACTTTTACACAAAACTCTCCTGACCTAAGGGCATCTCACAAGCTTGATGTGGCTCAAGGGCCTGGCTTGGGCCTTCTTGGGCCTAAGCTAAAAGTCCAAGGTTCCCCTGCTTTTCTGGGCAGAAAACGCCCTGACTTGAATTAACTTGTGAGACATGGTTCTAACTCATATCCTATGAACTATGGTTGGAAAAACTTCTCTGACACTCCCTCTAACTAAGGCCCAATTGGGCCTAATGAGGGCCTACCCATGACATGGTCAAATCTCCCTATTTCTAAGTTGCAACAAAACTGTCCCCTGCTACACAGATTTTGTTATTCTACTTGTGCACCTAACCAAATGACATGCAAACCTCCAACCAACTCCTAAAACCTTTTGTATACTCTCAATAATAACTTCTGGTGGCTTGGGCCTCAAAGTGCACATCAATGACATGGTCAAAACTCACTCTAAACCTCAGGGTACTAAACTGATTTTCTGCAGAAACTATAACTCTCATTTTCCAAGGTTTTGACTTGACAAACTCAACTAACAACAACTCAATACTTAAAACAAGACTTATACATGGTAATCTACTGAACTAACTCCCTTATTCTCAAAATAACCTTGGGTGAGATCATCCATGCCCAAAAACAACAACATGCAACTAAATATATAACATGCAACTCATGGAAAGCACATAACAAGATTTCGGCTAGGCATAAAGTTTTAAATGCTCGCAAAATCGACTTGCACCTAATACTCATCCTTAATAATCATGAAATATAACTTCTTTTAAGTATTAATAAGAAATTTATCATGGAAACAATCTATTTTAAGCACACCTATTTCGCATTTATAGATTTTTAAACATAACAACATGATTTCGAAAAGAATAGCATGCAAAACATGGTTGATCATCATTTTAATGTCTTAAAACTAGCATGCATGGATAAACATAAATATATAATGAAATTTCAGTAGCATGCAAAGGATTTTAAAGCATGATATCTCCATAAAACACTTAGTTAGCACATATACATAATATATCTCATAGAGAGCTCTTGAATTCACAAGAATCAAGAGTTTCTCTTTGGAGATCACATAAGAACTACACATGCATCCATGGAACAACTTCCAAGTCTCAAAACACTTGGAAAGGATATAAGATGAATGTAGGTAAACGATTTACACTTGGGAAGATGAAGAATAAATTGAAAAATGAAATGGGGTGGGGGATTTGGCCTTCGGCCGAGAGCATGGTGGGAGGGGGGAAAGAGAGAAAATTTGTGGTGTGTTGGAGTGTGGAATGAGTGGAATGATTTCTCCCACTTTGATTTTTTTGTTTTATGCTTTTTGGTTGACAAATAATGAGTGGAAGTGAGAACTTACAAAAATGTTCTTTAGCTAAAGTTAGGCCATTTTGCATGCAAGGCTAATGTGGTAATTTGGTAATAATCAAATGAGTTAGTGGGGTTGAAAAAGTCTTATTTGCCCTTTGAGAGAATAGAAGGGTGATTTGCATGCATGGTCTCTTATGTAATTTGATAAATATGACAACTAAAATTTATAATGATTTATTTTTATAAAATAAAATACAAGTTCAAAAATTATAAAATTTATACCATAAAATAACTTGGATTTTTAGAGACTTTATAAAATCATTTTCAAATTTTGTGAACAAAATACCTTTTAAAAGAAAATTTTTCCAAAGCTTAGAATATTCCTTATAAATAAAAAATAAAGAAATTAAATAAACTCTTGCTTTGAAAAATCATATACTACACAAAGCAAATTTATAATGCAGAAATTTTCACTCACACTAGCGTACAATCATTGAATATATTTTCATTTGACTTTAATATTATACCAAATCCACAAATAATATTACATAAAATGCCGGTCGTAACATGAAGATTCCTCAAATCCTGATGAAACATGTGTGCAAAATGGTTCAAGTTTATGATGATACTGCTGTTGAAGATGAAACTGTTCAAATTATGAAAAGAAGGAAGACAACAGAAGAATTCAAGACAACCTCTGACAAAGCTCAAGTTATTCAGAATGAAGAACAAGGTACAGAAAAAACAGCAAATTTGGGTCAAGTCATCAAGAAATCAACCTCTAACAGTGCTCAAGTTGATTTAGACAAGATGAAAGTTGCGGATAAGAAGAAACTCCTATGGAAGAATGTCAAACCATCAGATCCAAAGAAAAGCCAATTGTTATCTGATTTCATGACTGTTGGATTGAAAGCCAGAGAAGCAAGAGACTGAGCTGGACTAGGTTTTGATGAAGCCAAAATCAAGACAGGAGTTGAAGTGCTTACAAGAGATCCAGTCTTATTGACTGACAAACCTCTTGAAGAAGTTACACAGAAACACCTTGATAAGGTTATATCTGTTCAAGTGGTACTGGATGCTCATGATAAGCGTAATGTCAAAGAAAATCTGATTCTATTTCTTGTAGATGGAAGAACATATCAAATGTCAGAATCAGATGTGCTAAACAAATCTCTGAAAGAACTTCAATTCATTCATTATCTTTTAGAGATAAAGTCTGAGATTACCAGAAGATGGTCAAATTTCATTATGAAGACCATAAGAGATAAAGCAAGAATTTCTGGTTCAGGGGTTACAAAATTCATTCCAAACATAGTTGAAGATGATGGAAGTGAAATTCCAATGAAGAAGGATTCTGCTAAACTTGAAGTGATTCTGAAAGAGAAATGTATGTGCTACAATGAAGACTCTTCTCATTCAAGGGTGATCAGACTTGTTGACGGTTTAGAAAGAAATCATATCTCAGCACTAAGGACTGCAATCTACCAGATTGGAAGTCAGAATGAAGAATTGAAGCAAGTCAAAGCTATACTATCTCAAGTCTTGAGGAATAAAGAAGAAAAGCTGATATCAAACTTTGTCAAGAATCACTTTGGATTCAGATTGACTCAGTGAGATTGGTAAAAGCTACAAGGACTGTAAGTTGTAGTTAACTGTCTATTTAAACTCTCATTGCATTTGTACTTAAATGTTTTTGACATTATCAAATCTATTAACTTGTATATTTTTCATAATTTATAAGTTGGGGGAGATTGTTAGATATATTTGAAATGTCATGTCTAATATGATTTGTGTTTAGTTTTTAGAACTTAACAACAGGACATATCAGGACTTACTAAAATCAGAACTTACCGAAGTCAGAACTTAATATCAGAGCTTAAGGCGCCAGAAGATATATATGAGGACTTAAGTGCGGGAATACTTCAGTTAAGGAATGCGGTTGATTTACAGGATAAGATATGGACTAAAGAAAAAGAAGATATGCATGAAGAGTTATAGGACTAGAAGACTTGTAGAAGATATCTAATTGATATATTTTAGGAGACAAAATTATATTCCATATCAATTAGAATATATCTTATAACTGTGTACTATATAAACACAGCTTAGGGTTTACACTATATGTGTTATCATTATCGAGAAGATTATACATTGTAACCTAGAAGCTCTCAGTGATATTGTTCGTCACTGAGAGAGAACAACAGTTCTATTGTAATAGAGTTTATTTGAATATACGTGATCTTTGTTACATAATTGTGTTGAAATCGATTTGATTGTATAAACACTATATTCAACCCCCTTCTATAGTGTTGTGTGACCTAATAGCTATATTAAATCAGAGTGGTTCATATTATTTGTAGTAGGTTGGTTTTGTAATAGATTTAACCTCAGTCATACTTAAACCTAGAAAAGATCTTGTTAAAGGGGTCGCAGTTATGTATTGTTAATGATTTGGATTGTATTATAATTGTTATTAGTGACGTCAACTCCTGACCCCGGGGTTGAGGCCGTCACAGTTGGTATCAAAGCTACAGGTTTGGGTCCCTGATTTAGGTTAGGAATAGAGTCAAAAGGGTATAGGAAGGTTTATATATATATGTGAGCCAACTCAATCAGATGAGCGAGTCTATGAGTTTGGTCAAGGGTTTCGGAGATGTAACCCTGACGTCTATTGAGGATTGGATGGAACTGCCCTAACCTAGAGTATGTTTCCTTCATATATGTATTATTAGTAATGTCCGATAGAGATTTCTAGTTTCCCTCTCGAGAATTCGAGTCTGATTGAGAGAATTCAGCTTCTGAGCAGACCCTGGATGTGTCAGCTGAAGAGACGCCATCATTATTTCTAAATATCACATTTTCTATGTCAAGGAATTTTATTGGACCAATTGTGTGACCTTGGTGAGCTCGGATAATATGATAATAGTCAGTGGCTGCTATGACGGCCAAGTTCTATAGTGAATTTGGATCAGAACGGGAGGTGGTATCTTTGGACCCTTATACTTCTTTCTTGAAACATATTTTGTTTCCAGAGTTATTGTTTCTTATCCTATAAGTTGCTTACTTTTCCTGTGAGAAAGTTGAGAACTCGGAGTAAGCCATTTAGGGTTCTGTTGGTTCAATTATTATAAATTAAATTTTCTCCCTCCTCATTGGTAAATTTTTAATTAAATATTATTTCCTTCATCGGTGATTCAGTCTGTTGATTGAGGGAAAACAATGCATATGATTTGACTATTTTTCTAGGTGACAAAGGGTCTGGTGGGACGCCACCGAGTTATGTGTTGTGAACTATGCAGTACTAAGACTGGCCATCTGTACTTGTGTGGTTGCTCTCAATCATACCTATATTTTCTCCACTTTTCCTTCTTATTCGATTCCCTTGAGTTTGTAATTCCATATGATATTCTATGATAATGAATTTATGTGATTAGATGGTTTTCGTATTGAAAGCAAGTAAGAGTGACTGTCAGGAAGAACGAAAGTCCTATATTAGAGTGTTATTTAAGAATAAGGGTAACCACAAAGGTTCAAAATCTATCGGTGGAGTTCTAGCCTGAGAAAAAGCAATTTATTGGTTGGTGTATTACGTGTAAATGACTAGAAATCATCCTTAGAGAGATGGTTGGTGGAAATATGGACTACGGTGCTTAGTAGAGCCAGTGTTCCTTAAGTTTGACTTGATTTACCGGTTTGTTCTGCATAGTGTACGGATATAGCCATCCAACTTTTATTGTATACAGATCGGTTCAGTTGTTATACTTGGGTAGTGATGGGAATTTGGTTAGTTATCGAGGTATTGAGGAGCCGTGCGACGGTGTTCAGTTTCTTTGTATTTTAGTTTTTCTGAACTGTTGTTGATTCTGGTACTGTCATTATTGCTATGATTGCTAGTGCCGTTAATCTAGATTTCTTTTTTAAATAGACCCCGATATTAAGGACATGGGTATTTTTATTGGGCAGCATTTCCTGATACAGGTATACCATTTTAACGGTGATATCTTTTGTCAAACATTTAGTTATGTCTTGAATAAACTCATTTATATATTCCAGGAAAATGCCACCCAAGAAAGCTACCTAGTCTAAAGAAAATAGTAGTAGTTTTATGGAGGGTCCAACTATAAATGAAATTCTAGACTTGTTGCACCAGTAGCAGCAACAACAGTTGCAGTTAATCCAACAGGTTCAGCAGCAACAACTACTGTTGCAGCAGCAAGAGCAAGGAGTGAACCAAATTGTTAGTTTTAAATCTTTCCAGAGTGTTAATCCTCCTGAGTTTAAAGGTGAACCTAATGCAGTAGTTGCTGGAGCATGGTTAAAAGAGATGGAGAAAGATTTCAATCTTATCCAAGTAAGTGATAATCTTAACACTGATTATATAAGCTACTTCTTAAAGAATGGAGCGAATTACTGGTGGGAGTCAACCAGAGCGTTCGAAGGAGAAGGCCCTCTTCCATGGGCTAGGTTTACTGAGTTGTATTTTGAAAAGTATTTCCCAGGTTATGTGCGGAGTCAAATGGAGAATGAGTTACTTGAATTGAAGTAAGGCGATAGAAGTGTAACTGAGTATGAGGCTAAGTTTACGGAGTTGAGTAGGTTTGTACCAGATTATGTATGCTCTGAAGCTCAGAACGAAAAAAGGTTTCAACAAGGATTGAAGCCTGAAATTCGTAGTGGAGTGGTGGCATTACAACTCAAGACATATCCTTCCATGGTTCAGGCCGCCTTAGTAATTGAATTTGATCAGAAGTTAGTCGCTAGAGAAAAAGTAGATAAGAAGCGAAAGATAGATGATATGGAAGAAGCATCAGGTCAAAAGGGATCCAGCCAGAAGTCTCATAAAAAGGTTGGAAGAAGTAAGAAAAAAAAGAATTTAGAGAGAAAAGTAATTCTTTAAACAGGATTAGTAACACCTCAGCCAGCTCTAATCAAGCCAAGTCGGTTAAGTCGCCTATATCGGAGTGTAAGCAATGTGGTAAGTGTTGGGAACCAAGGACTTGGGGTGTTACTACGTTTTACGATAACGATTACGAAAAGAAGATTACCTTGTTAATGGTTGATTCCACGCTCTTCTATTGTATTCCCAAATTCCCTTGAGTGAAGTGTGGCCTCCGTCTTCTCAAGTTATCCTCTCTTCTTTCTCCTTGGTGGCTACAATATGTTTTCACACAATTGCCAAGCAAGAAGAGAATAAGAATATATATAGGCTACAATAGGGACCATGGATAATTAGGTTGGGCCTTCTAATTACATCTTGAGCCTAGCCCAATGTAATTAAATATTAATTCAATCCACTAAAGAATTAATATTTGCACTACCTTTCCTAATACCGTAATTTAATTAATTCGGTTCCAATATTATTTGCTTATTAAATTCCCCATGTTTAAAATATCATATGTCCATTAATTAAATAAATTACTGATAATTTATTTAACTAATATCTTTTATCCTTGATCATCCACTCAACCTTTATTTAATTATGCCAGAATAAATTCCACCTGCAGGGTTTCACATAATTAAATCTTTTTGAGCTTTCAAGGGGACATCATTAACCCGAATATTATCAGGACATGGATTCTTTCAATAAATAATATCCACCATGTATATAATTCCATCACCCAAAATATAATGATATAATTCAAAAGAATTATTTCATATATAAATCAAAGCATGTAAATAATATACACGTGTCAATTACTATTTCCGGATTAAGAGCCTAAGCATTAATAATAACATAGAATCTTAGTTCTCCTTCTTAATCAGTATTAAGGGAACAATTTTAAATTTGATCCTGTTCAATATACACAAAGTATACTAGCATTATTTATTAGTCAATATAAACTAATCTAAATAATACTACAGCCATACCAGTGGATTGTCCAACACCACCTGTGCTATGAACCTTATTATATTATATAACCGTATTTAACAATCTAATATTCTGTATCCCATTTGATACCAGATTGTTCACAATATATAATATTAGACAACATGTAAACATTCAAATGATTCTCAATTAAACTGGCCAGAAATAAATGTATATACTTCAAATAAATATTTTCAGTATACACTAACAATCTCCCACTTATACTCAAAATATTCTATGTGTATATCAGTGTTTATTTAATCCACTATTACATAAAAATCTATGTGTCCAACCATACAGCCTCCTTGGCAGCCTAAGAGGCCGCCACGTACTCGGCCTCCATGGTGGAGTCTGCAATGCATTTCTGCTTTACACTCCTCCATATAACGGCTTCACCTCCCAAAGTAAAAACATATCCCGAGGTTGATTTCCTCTTATCCCTATCTGATTGGAAATCTGAATCAGTATATCCCAAAGGAAATAGATCCGAGGCCTTGTAAATTAACATATACTCCTTAGTCCTTCTCAGGTACTTGAGTATAGTTTTTACTGCACTCCAATGTTCCTGACCTGGGTTCGACTGATATCTACTAACCATGCCTACAAGAAAGCAGATGTCAGGCCTCGTACATAACATAGCATACATTAAGCTTCCATATGCTGAAGCATAAGGAACTGCTTTCATGCTCTCTATATCCTTAGGTGTCGAAGGACACTACTTCTTAGATAGAGCATTTCCATGCTTAAAAGGTAGAAAACCTTTCTTGGAGTTCTGCATGTTAAAACGAGCTAATACTTTATCAATGTAGGGCTCTTGAGATAAAGCCGACATCCTTTTCTTGCGATCCCTTATAACTTTGATCCCAATGATGTAGTCGCTTCACCTAAGTCCTTCATGTCAAATTGTTTGAACAACCATGCCTTTACTGATGACAACATCTCAACATTGTTTCCAATGAGTAAAATGTCATCTACATATAGTACTAGAAAAACCACTGCATTACCTTCACTTCTCTTATACACGCACGATTCGCTTGGACTTTGATCAAATCCATATGACTGGACTGCCTGATCAAAATGAATATTCCAGTCTCTAGAAGCTTGTTTAAGTCCATAAATAGACCTCTTAAGCTTACATACCAGATGCTCTTGGCCTTCCTTAATGAATCCTTTTGGTTGCTGCATATAGATGGTTTCTTCAAGACTTCCATTAAGAAAAGCTATCTTGACATCCATTTGCCAAATCTCATAATCGAGATGAGCTGCTATAGATAAAAGAATACGGATTGACTTAAGTATGACTACCGGTGAAAAGGTTTCCTCATAATCGATACCTTCTTTCTGAGTATACCCTTTCGCAACAAGTCTTGCTTTCCAGGCTTTCACCTTTTTATCTAATCCCCTCTTTTTCTTGTAGATCCACTTACATCCCATAGGTTTTATACCTTTGGGTGGTTCCACGAGCTCCCAGACCTGATTAGAATACATTGATTCTATCTCAGATTCCATCGCCTTTTGCCAAAGATCTACATTTTTGTCTTGTACTGCCTCTTCGTATGTACGGGGATCATCATCATATTCACCAGAGACCAAGTCTGAAGACTCTCCCAAAAACATGAATCTATCAGGCTGTTGTACAACCCTCTCACTATGACGAGGCACTGGTGCGGTATTAGTGACAGGTCGTACATTATGTTGTGGTTGTTCTACTTGTACTACAGCTTCATGGGTATTATTTGTCCCTCCCACTAGTTCCTCTAAAACGATACTACTAATGGGTTTGTAATTCATTATATATTCCTCCTCTAAGAATCTTACATTGGTGCTAACAATGACATCCCGATTCTTCGGACTATAAAATAAATATCCTTTCGTTCCCATGAGGTAGCCTACAAACAACCTTACTTCTGTACGAGATTCTAACTTAGTCGCGTTCTTGTTCAGCACATGTGGTGGACAACCCCATATTCGAATATGTCTTAGACTCGGTTTACCCCCGGTCCACAATTCTAAGGGGGTTTTAGGAACCGACTTAGAAGGTACTAAGTTCAGAAGATAAGCTGCTGTCTCTAAAGCATGTCCCGAAAATGACTTGGGTAAATCCGAATAACTCATCATCGATCTAACACTCTCTAAAAGAGTCCGGTTCCTTCTCTCTGCTACACCGTTCTGCTGGTGTGTGCCTGGTGCAGTTAACTGGGATTTTATCCCATTTTCTGATAAATATTCCATAAATTCTCCAAGCAAGTATTCGTCACCACGATCTGATCGTAGTGACTTGATACTTTTATTAAGTCACTTCTCCGTTTTAGCTTTGTACTCTTTGAACTTATCAAAACACTCAGACTTACGGTGCAACAAATAAACGTACCCATATCTAGAATAATCATCAATGAAAGTGATGAAATATTTATAACCACCTCTTGCTTGGATATTCATGGGTCCACATAAATCAGAGTGAACCAATTCTAACAGTTGTTTGGCTCTATTCCCTTTTGCCTTGAAAGGCCTATTAGTCATTTTACCTTCCAAGCAGGATTCACAAACTGGAAATGGCTCCACTGCCAATGAGATTAAAGGCCCGTCTACTACCAGTCTTTGAATCCTCCTCAAGTTAATATGACCTAATCTCAAGTGCCAAAGATATGTTTGGTTCAAACTAGAAGGTTCCTTTCTTTTAGTAGAGTTAGAAGATGTGTTGTTCAATTCCCTAAATTGCAGTTGCAGTGCAGGTTGACTAAGATTAATTATATACAAATTGTCTTGCAATGTATCAGAACATATAATTCGTTTATTCATCATAATAGAAACATTACGATCCAAACAAACATTATAACCAACCAAAGCAAGTTTAGAAACCGAAATTAAATTCCTTCTAAAAGAAGGTACAAAAAGACAATTGTTCAAAACCAAAATCCTATCAGAACCAAAAGATAAATGAATAACTCCTACTGCAACTACTGCTACTTTCGTAGCATCTCCCATGAACACGTATATCTCACCATCTCTAAGCATTCTGGATAGTTGGAACCCCTGCATAGAATTACAAACATGATCAGTGACTCCTGTATCTACACACCAAGTGCTCGTAGATATAGCCGCTATAAATGTTTCTGTAACTAGAGAAAGAGACATATCAGTATTGTTTGTCTTCTTAGGAAGAGGACAATCCTGTTTCCAGTGACCTGACTGTTTGCATCTGAAGCACTTTCCCTTAGGCTTTTTCACACCACCCTGAACTCCCACTGCCTTCACAGCTTTCTGTTTCTGAGCCTTTATCTTCTTCTTAATACCTTTCGGCTTAGAGGAAGAACCTTTCTCAGCCACATTCACTTGAACACTCTGCCGAAATAATCCTTCAGCTGCCTGAAGTTCTGTCAGCAGTTCCGCGAGACTATACTGCCTCTTGTTCATGCGTATGTACGGGGATCATCATCATGTTCACCAGAGACCAAGTCTGAAGACTCTCCCAAAAACATGAATCTATCAGGCTGTTGTACAACCCTCCCACTACGACGAGGCACTGGTGCGGTATTAGTGACAGGTTGTACATTATTTTGTGGTTGTTCTACTTGTACTACAGCTTCATGGGTATATTTGTCCCTCCCAC
This sequence comes from Apium graveolens, assembly GCF_009905375.1. NCBI lineage: Eukaryota > Viridiplantae > Streptophyta > Magnoliopsida > Apiales > Apiaceae > Apium > Apium graveolens. The sequence continues at coordinate 114,513,113 of NC_133654.1, forward strand.
TAGTTCCTCTAAAACGATACTACTCATGGGTTTGTGATTCATTATATATTCCTCCTCTAAGAATCTTGCATTGGTGCTAACAATGACATCCCGATTCTTCGGACTATAAAATAAATATCCTTTCGTTCCCATGGGGTAGCCTACAAACAACCTTACTTCTGTACGAGATTCTAACTTAGTCGCGTTCTTGTTCAGCACATGTGCTGGACTACCCCATATTCGAATATGTCTTAGACTCGGTTTACCCCCGGTCCACAATTCTAAGGGGGTTTTAGGAACCGACTTAGAAGGTACTAAGTTCAGAAGATAAGCTGCTGTCTCTAAGGCATGTCCCCAAAATGACTTGGGTAAATCCGAATAACTCATCATCGATCTAACACTCTCTAAAAGAGTCCGGTTCCTTCTCTCTGCTACACCGTTCTGCTGGGGTGTGCCTGGTGCAGTTAACTGGGATTTTATCCCAATTTCTGATAAATATTCCATAAATTCTCCAAGCAAGTATTCGTCACCACGATCTGATCGTAGTGACTTGATACTTTTATTAAGTCGCTTCTCCATTTTAGCTTTGTACTCTTTGAGCTTATCAAAACACTCAGACTTACGGTACAACAAATAAACGTACCCATATCTAGAATAATCATCAATGAAAGTGATGAAATATTTATAACCACCTCTTGCTTGGATATTCATGGGTCCACATAAATCAGAGTGAACCAATTCTAATAGTTGTTTGGCTCTATTCCCTTTTGCCTTGAAAGGCCTATTAGTCATTTTACCTTCCAAGCAGGATTCACAAACTGGAAATGGCTCCACTGCCAATGAGCTTAAAGGCCCGTCTACTACCAGTCTTTGAATCCTCCTCAAGTTAATATGACCTAATCTCAAGTGCCAAAGATATGTTTGGTTCAAACTAGAAGGTTCCTTTCTTTTAGTAGAGTTAGAAGATGTGTTGTTCAATTCCCTAAATTGCAGTTGCAGTGCAGGTTGACTAAGATTAATTATATACAAATTGTCTTGCAATGTATCAGAACATATAATTCGTTTATTCATCATAATAGAAACATTACGATCCAAACAAACATTATAACCAACCAAAGCAAGTTTAGAAACCGAAATTAAATTCCTTCTAAAAGAAGGTACATAAAGACAATTGTTCAAAACCAAAATCCTATCAGAACCAAAAGATAAATGAATAACTCCTACTGCAACTACTGCTACTTTCGTAGCATCTCCCATGAACACGTATATCTCACCATCTCTAAGCATTCTGGATAGTTGGAACCCCTGCATAGAATTACAAACATGATCAGTGACTCCTGTATCTACACACCAAGTGCTCGTAGATATAGCCGCTATAAATGTTTCTGTAACTAGAGAAAGAGACATACCAGTATTGTTTGTCTTCTTAGGAAGAGGACAATCCTGTTTCCAGTGACCTGACTGTTTGCATCTGAAGCACTTTCCCTTAGGCTTTTTCACACCACCCTGAACTCCCACTGCTTTCACAGCTTTCTGTGTCTGAGCCTTTTTCTTCTTGTTAATACCTTTCGGCTTAGAGGAAGAACCTTTCTCAGCCACATTCAATTCAACACTCTGCCGAAATAATCCTTCAGCTGCCTGAAGTTCTGTCAGCAGTTCCGCTAGACTATACTGCCTCTTGTTCATGCGTATGTACGGGGATCATCATCATGTTCACCAGAGACCAAGTCTGAAGACTCTCCCAAAAACATGAATCTATCAGGCTGTTGTACAACCCTCCCACTACGACGAGGCACTGGTGCGGTATTAGTGACAGGTTGTACATTATTTTGTGGTTGTTCTACTTGTACTACAGCTTCATGGGTATATTTGTCCCTCCCACTAGTTCCTCTAAAACGATACTACTCATGGGTTTATGATTCATTATATATTCCTCCTCTAAGAATCTTGCATTGGTGCTAACAATGACATCCCGATTCTTCGGACTATAAAATAAATATCCTTTCGTTCCCATGGGGTAGCCTACAAACAACCTTACTTCTGTACGAGATTCTAACTTAGTCGCGTTCTTGTTCAGCACATGTGCTGGACAACCCCATATTCGAATATGTCTTAGACTCGGTTTACCCCTGGTCCACAATTCTAAGGGGGTTTTAGGAACCGACTTAGAAGGTACTAAGTTCAGAAGATAAGCTGCTGTCTCTAAGGCATGTCCCCAAAATGACTTGGGTAAATCTGAATAACTCATCATCGATCTAACACTCTCTAAAAGAGTCCGGTTCCTTCTCTCTGCTACACCGTTCTGCTGGGGTGTGCCTGGTGTAGTTAATTGGGATTTTATCCTATTTTCTGATAAATATTCCCTAAATTCTCCAAGCAAGTATTCGCCACCATGATCTGATCGTAGTGACTTGATACTTTTATTAAGTCGCTTCTCCATTTTAGCTTTGTACTCTTTGAACTTATCAAAGCACTCAGACTTATGGTGTAACAAATAAACGTACCCATATCTAGAATAATCATCAATGAAAGTGATGAAATATTTATAACCACCTCTTGCTTGGATATTCATGGGTCCACATAAATCAGAGTGAACCAATTCTAACAGTTGTTTGGCTCTATTCTTTTTTGCCTTGAAAGGCCTATTAGTCATTTTACCTTCCAAGCAGGATTCACAAACTGGAAATGGCTCCACTGCCAATGAGCTTAAAGGCCCGTCTACTACCAGTCTTTGAATCCTCCTCAAGTTAATATGACCTAATCTCAAGTGCCAAAGATATGTTTGGTTCAGACTATAAGGTTCCTTTCTTTTAGTAGAGTTAGAAGATGTGTTGTTCAATTCCTTAAATTGCAGTTGCAGTGCAGGTTGACTAGGATTAATTATATACAAATTGTCTTGCAATGTACCAGAACATATAATTCATTTATTCATCATAATAGAAACATTACGATCCAAACAAACATTATAACCATCCAAAGTAAGTTTAGAAACCGAAATTAAATTCCTTCTAAAAGAAGGTACATAAAGACAATTGTTCAAAACCAAAATCCTATCAGAACCAAAAGATAAATGAATAACTCCTACTGCAACTACTGCTATTTTCGTAGCATCTCCCATGAACACGTATATCTCACCATCTCTAAGCATTCTGGATAGTTGGAACCCCTGCATAGAATTACAAACATGATCAGTGGCTCCTGTATCTACACACCAAGTGCTCGTAGATATAGCCGCTATAAATGTTTCTGTAACTAGAGAAAGATACATACCACTATTGTTTGTCTTCTTAGGAAGAGGACAATCCTGTTTCCAGTGACCTGACTGTTTGCATCTGAAGCACTTTCCCTTAGGCTTTTTCACACCACCCTGAACTCCCACTGCCTTCACAGCTTTCTGTGTCTGAGCCTTTTTCTTCTTCTTAATACCTTTCGGCTTAGAGGAAGAACCTTTCTCAGCCACATTCACTTGAACACTCTGCCGAAATAATCCTTCAGCTGCCTGAAGTTCTGTCAGCAGTTTCACGAGACTATACTGCCTCTTGTTCATGTTGTAATTCAAGCGAAACTGCTCAAAACTCTTGGACAAGCTCATAAGGATAATGTCAATCTGGGTTTCCCCGTCAAGTTCAGCACCAAGGATCTCTATCTCATTCAGATGCGACATCATCTTGAGAACATGATCCCATACAGGTGTGCCTTCAGCCATCTGTGTGTTCATTAAAGCCTTCATGGCTACTTGCCTAGCAGCCCTATTCTGATCTCCAAAAAGTTCCTTGAGATTAAAGAGCATATCCGAAGCAGTGGCCATAGACTGATGTTGATGCTGCAAAACACCCGACATTGCTGCCAGAATGTAACATCGCGACATCTCATCAGCCTTAATCCACCGTTTATAATACTCTTTCTCATCTTCAGGAGCATCAGCAGCAGGCTGTTCAGGCTTGGGTTCATAAGTGCAAAACTTGTACTCCTCAGCAGTCAACACAATGTCCAAATTTCATTTCCATTCAATATAGTGAGGTCCGGTAAGTTTGTTATCCTTAAGTATGGTGAATAGTGGATTTATGCCCATTTTATCCTGAGAATCATGCATAAAAACATCACATAAATAAGGGTGCATTAATTATTAAGAGCTATTGATTCCTCTAACAATTATTTAAAATTAAATGCACTAACATCTAAACACCATAAGTTTCTGGTACGCCACGATGTGTGACATGTATACCACCTAATTTTGTTTAAATGTTACTTCGGTCCTATTACTAAACAATATGCCACATTGGGGTGGACTATATTATTTTTCATAGCTAAGTGTATACCATCATCAAATTTTAAATTATTCGAAATCTATGGAACTTGGTACGCCACGATGGGTGGCGTGTATACCTTCCAATATTCGTAATTTTGCCTTGAATAGAATACTTCAATTCAATATTCATCAATGGTTCGATTTCCAGGTAGTGGAGGAGTCACATCGGTCTCGCTTAAAACCCACAGCCTTACAAGTTCGATGAACCCGTTTTTGACAAAATCGCCCCAAATCAGAAATAAAGAAAATCCGTATTTATTCCTTTTAAAATTTATTAATTTAAGAAGTTTGTTCTAGTAATTTCTATAACATTCTAGACACCATAAATTACATGCCACGATGGGTGACGTATATATAATTTATATTCGTCTTTATGTTAAATTACCTACAACCAATAATGGAGACCATAGAATTTAATTTCATATTAATTCCCTCTCCCACTTAGAATATTTTTTATTAAAATTGAGGAATTTTAAAATTAAATGGGGCCCTATGTCTAAACATGCATTCAAAATACACACATAATTTTAGCAACATATAACATTTAATTAAAGCAATAAATAAAATTTATGTCCATGTCGTCCTAATTAAGTTAAACATGCAATTTTAAAAGAATTACACACATAATTAATGACACACATAATCAATAAATTAAAGCAATAATTAAAATTTAATGGAAAAAATTAAAATAAATTTTCCACTATTATGGCCCTTGAAAAAAAATCCAGCTCTAAAAAAAAAATCTGCCCCAAGCGCGCCCCGACGCCCCCAGCAACCCCAGCAGCCCCAGCACCCCAGCAGCCGCAGCAGCCCCAACACCCCAGCAGCCTCAGCAACCCCAGTAGCCCCATGTAATCGCACAGCGGAACAAAAAAAACTACCGGAATTGATTTCCGATTGCACATAACTATTACAAAATACCCGGAACAATTACAAAAAAATAGATCTAATACAAAACTAATTTTGTAAAATCTATTCTAACACGATCAACCCTCGTGTAAATTACAACCATGATTAAACCACGTGGAAACCAAAACAAAAATTAACCACGATTAAACCACGTGGGATCCAAACACATAATTAAAATATACATGGCCATAATAGTGGATTAACAACCTGCATCAAAACCAATACAAGCAAAACACTATATACACGCATATATAATTACGACATGGACATTATATCATAAAACGTAGAACCCATTACCAGGCTCTTGATACCAATTGTTGGGAACCACGGACTTGGGGTGTTACTACGTTTTACGATAAAGATTACGAAAAGAAGATTACCTTGTTAATGGTTGATTCCACGCTCTTCTATTGTATTCCCAAATTCCCTTGAGCGAAGTGTGGCCTCCGTATTCTCAAGTTATCCTCTCTTCTTGCTCCTTGGTGGCTACAATATGTTTTCACACAATTGCCAAGCAAGAAGAGAATAAGAATATATATAGGCTACAATAGGGACCATGGATAATTAGGTTGGGCCTTCTAATTACATCTTGAGCCTAGCCCAATGTAATTAAATATTAATTCAATCCACTAAAGAATTAATATTTGCACTACCTTTCCTAATACCGTAATTTAATTAATTCGGTTCCAATATTATTTGCTTATTAAATTCCCCATGTTTAAAATATCATATGTCCATTAATTAAATAAATTACTGATAATTTATTTAATTAATATCTTTTATCCTTGATCATCCACTCAACCTTTATTTAATTATGCCAGAATAAATTCCACCTGCAGGGTTTCACATAATTAAATCTTTTTGAGCTTTCAAGGGGACATCATTAACCCGAATATTATCAGGACATGGATTCTTTCAATAAATAATATCCACCATGTATATAATTCCATCACCCAAAATATAATGATATAATTCAAAAGAATTATTTCATATATAAATCAAAGCATGTAAATAACATACACGTGTCAATTACTATTTCCGGATTAAGAACCTAAGCATTAATAATAACATAGAATCTTAGTTCTCCTTCTTAATCAGTATTAAGGGAACAATTCTAAATTTGATCTTGTTCAATATACACAAAGTATACTAGCATTATTTATTAGTCAATATAAACTAATCTAAATAATACTACAGCCATACCAGTGGATTGTCCAACACCACCTGTGCTTTGAACCTTATTATATTATATAACCGTATTTAACAATCTAATATTATGTATCCCATTTGATACTAGATTGTTCACAATATATAATATTAGACAACATGTAAACATTCAAATGATTCTCAATTAAACTGGCCAGAAATAAATGTATATACTTCAAATAAATATTTTCAGTATACACTAACAGTAAGAGGCATAATGGAAGGTGTAAGGCAAATACTGAATGTTTCAGGTGTGGACAGAAAGGACACTTAGCATTACAATGTAAGGTGGAAAATCCAGGAGTCACCTGTTACAACTGTGGCAAGGTGGGGCATGTTGCCAAGAACGGTAGGAGTGCTTCTCGAGTTAGAATGGAAGGTAGTGCATCAAAAGGTTTGACGTTCAGTACAACCAAGGCTAAGACTTATAATAGGAGTACAAGATCAGCTGCTCAACACCCCCATAAAGAACCAAGGCAATGATTGATTACCAGAAAAAGCCAATAGTAAGGTAAGTTTCTAGGTATAGAAGCAATATAGGAAGTTCTTCCAATTATACGAGAAAAAGGAGTAATAAGCTAAGGATATAAGGTAGATCCACCATGTGCTAAGATACGAAGAAGAAAATACCTAAGTTGGGGGAAGTTTGAGTAATAAATAGATGCCCTGGAGTTCTGGAGGCCATTGGAATGAAATAATTATTTTGATAATTGTAAAAGTTAGTGGAAAGAAGAAAATGAACATACTAGATATAGTCCGTTGAGGTGCACCAGTGATGTCGTTGGAGAAGATGGATGGAATTGTGAGGTTGTGTACTGATTATCGGGAGTTTAACAAAAAGACGAAGAAGAATAAGTAACCATATTAAGAATTGATTACTTATGTGACTTAATTCAAGGAGTGTGTTGTTTCTCGGAGATTGACTAAAGATCCAGTCTGAAGAGTTATCAAAGATTGCGATTAGAATGAGTTAGGAGCGTTGCAAGTTCTGGTGAAAATATGTGGAGTAACAAGTGTATCAGTTGTCTATAAGGAATTAAGGAACATGGTGTATAAGGAGTATTTGGGTGGTGTAATTGTATTTATTGATAACATCCTCACCCATTCAAGAACTAAGAAAGGCCAAGTTGAACACCTAAAGAAATGTCTGTGAAGGGTTGAAAAGTAGCAATTGTATAATAAGCTTCAAAAGTATGAAAATCTGATCAAAATTGATTATGAGCCATGGTTGTTTGAGTAACTACCAACCAAGTAAGGTCCATTTTGGGACAGATATCTTGAGTAGAAGAGAAGAATTGAATGTGATTAAGATTACTGAGGAATTAATAAAGGAATTGAAAAAAAAAGAGTAAAAGTCGGAGTTCGAATACCTGAAGGTGATAAGAAGTGAATATATGAGATTGCTTTCTATCATTGACATATGAGAATGAGTAAGAGGTGTTCGGATGTTTGGAAACTAGGTTAAAAATGAGTACCACCTATCATCCTTAGACAAGGGGTCAAAGTGAAAAGATAATTCGGACAATATAAGATATGTGAAAAGTATATATGTTAGGATTAAAAAGGGAACTAAGGTAATCACCTACCATGGATTGAGTTTCTATGCTAATAGTGATCATGTTAATAAGAGAATGATACTTTGTGAAGCCTTGTATGGACATAAGCATGGGTCCTCACTTTATTGAGAGAAAGTGGGAGTAGAAATATTGTTAAGTCCTGAGCTAATTCAGTACATCAAGAGTGTAGTGGTGTTGATTCGGAAAAGAGTTGAAATAGCTCGGGATAGACAAAGAATGAAAGCGGATTTGCATTGAAAGAATATGAATATATAGAAATAGGATCGTAGTTCAGGTAAGAGTTTTACCTTGAAAGAGATTCGTTAAGTTTGAATTGAAGGGACAAGTAGAGTCCTAAATATAGTGAACTGTTCGAGGTATAAAGAAATATAGGTAAAGTTGTCTATGAGTTGATGTTGTCACAACAGTTGTAATGTAATTATACATAAAGTGTTCCACGTGTCAATGTTAAGGCGATATGTATCTGATTCGAACCAAGTCATCGATTAGAAGCCAATGGGCTATTATCCAAACTTATTCTGCGTGGAATGACCGATCCAAATCTTAGATCACTAAAAACGATTTCTTAGAAATGAGTTTATATCCCTATCAAGTATGCTTTGAATAAATCTTCGAGTCGAAGAGTCTACTTGGAAGTTAGAGTCAGATATGCTTGACAAATATCCTCACTTGTTTAATTAGATCAGATTCTGAGGACAGAATCTTTTTAAGGGGGAAGGATGTAACGACTCGTATTCTTCTATATTTAATTAAAGTATAATTAGAGAATTATTAAATGAGTAATATAAGTGTATAGCTTCTGTCAGCTATGTGTTGTTTATTTTTATCTATGTGTATGATTTATGGTGTTCAGGGTGGTTCGTGTAATTAATTATTAAGTATACTGAATTATTTTCACTTTTAAAAGTGGATTTAATGAAAATTTATTTGCATAAATATTTGGATTATCTCTAAAATTGTTTTTATGAGTTTATAATTAAAATAATTATATTTGGGATTTTACAAATTTAGAAATCAATATTTCATCAATTATTTAGCCATATATGATTTTCTAATTGCATTAATTCAAAAAATTCATATCTAATTTCAGGATTCTTCAAAAATTATGAAACTCATATTTATTTAAGTTTGGAATATTCTGAGAATTTTAAAATTATTTTGGGAATTTTTGGGATTAATTTCACCCGCGCGTTGATTCATTTAATTGATAAAAGCGGGTATAAATTGCTTTTTAGAAATTATTTTAAAATTTCGAAATTTATGTTTTTATAAACTTCGGGATATTTATAACATATTAAGATTATTTTCGTGATTTTCTGAAATTGTTTTAAGTGCAGCTCAGTTCATTAATTGTGAAATGCGGGTACGAATCACGTTTCATAAATGTTTTAAAAATTATGGAAATTTTATTTTAGTAGTTTCGGAATTTTTATAAAATGTTAAAACTATTTTGACAAATTCCCGAGTTTATTTTTATGTAACTTGGTTCATTAAAATTTTGCGTACGGATCAAAAATCAGGCGTGCAGGACACGTGTATGCTTTTCAGAATTATATTTCTATTGTATGTGTGAACATGGCAGTTACTCTGTTTATTTTCCCTACGTGTCATGCTGTGAGTGTCTAAGAAAAAAAAATAATATGTAAATAACAGAAGAGATAAACACAATTGTGTTTACCCCCTGTTGAGAATCTCGGGCTTCATCTCTATATACTCCCTCGAGTTGTCCCCTGTTCCTTTCATTTTTTTATCTTCTTCGATTCTTCCTATCCTCCCCTGTTCACGGTAAGTTATGTCGCCTGATTCTGTTTTCCGGCAGCCTTGAATTTCCGGCGGTCGTCGTTGTTCCCAGCGGTTGCTTTTATTTTATTCTGTTGGATTGTGTATATACATATACACATGTGTATATGTATGTGTGCTTTCCATTTATGTGATTGTGGTGCTATCTATGTTCCGTTGCCGCCTGTGCCGTGCCTTTTTCCGGCCGTGGTGGTATTTCTTTTTCCGATTATGCGCGTGAGCACGTACTATTGTCTGAATGGGGATTTTTATTATTGTTTTATTCATTTATGCAGGGAAACTATTGAATATATACATGAGATAAATAGAAATAAATTATGTGCGGGAATAATTATAATAATAATCGGTGAAGGTTCATGATGGAAACCCGATTTATGCGGGCACCCGCGAATTTTTGCCGCCGTCCGCGATGAATTTTTACGAGCGGACGGTGGATGTTGATGATTTAATTCTGAGTCCTAATATTTTAAAATTAGTTTTATATTTTAGATCGAATTAGTTAATTATTAAATATTATAATGAATCGGTTAAGGTGATTGTGATTATTAAGATTGTTTCGAAATTTTGATTGCATAATTGATTGCGGTTGTTGTTGAGTGGTTTGGATTATAAATGGTGGTTGTTGGATTAATTGTTTGAATTTATTGATTGTTGTGATTGACGTTGGATTTGCTTCGATGAGTTAGCCGATAAATAAAGGAGGTGATGCCCGATTTCCGAGAAATCGAACTACGGAAATATGGAAGCGTATCCGGTAATTATCTGGCTGTCGAATGAGTATATATAAGTACATATATATGTTTTATACGAAATCTGATTTTATGTTGTGGTGAACTGTTTTGCCAAAACTAATAACCCTAATTTTGTAAAATGACGAGTATATGTATTTTTTTTCTTTTCGAAAATGAACACCGAACCGATTTCCGAGAACGTGAACCCTAATTGTTGTGTGTGTATTTATAATATGAATAATTACGAGTCGGGTTATGGTATCGTGTGGGTAGGTTGATTTGCGAACTGGATTTTATATGTGTGCTGGTAAAACGAATGATTTTGAAATGAGATAGGTACAAGTGTTTTGAAAATTGGATAAAATGATAAGATATGGGATACATTGGGGCCATGGGGCCTATTAAGGTGGCGTAAGAGGTTAATTCGGTTGTGCGCACCTTATAACCGATTAGTCCAGCAGGTCAGAGACCTAGCTAGTCTCTGAGTTCCGGAACAGGTAAATGGGATGGCAGTTGGAGCCGTCTGGTGTTGATAGCCTGATCAGCTGTCTTCACATATCCACTACGTATCTGATTTGGCTTTGTGGTTCTCGTAACAGAACAAGTAAGTTATATAGTGGATTTGGAAATGAAAAAGGCATGCTAGAATTAAACTCTGGTATTTGTACACAACACACTATTACGTTTGTTTTGTTGGAAGCATGCTAGTTTTGAATATCCAGTTTATGAATGTTTTACATGTTTTGCAAACGAGCTATAATCTCTGTTCCTATCACTGCTTTATCATAAACTGTTTTACTTATTATTCATATAGTGGTACTGTTGAGCAATTGATTGCTCACCCTTGCAAAATGTTTTATATATGTATTGCAGATGCCTAGGAGATTCTTCCGCGGTAGTCAGGGCATAGTTCCAATGCCTTCCGTGTCAGGCTCTTTTGAGGTAGTTGTGTTGGACCAAAGGTGGCCTGTTGAGTTGTTGTTTTAAGTCAGAGTGGTTCATATTGTTTTTAGTAGGTTGGTTTTGTAATAGATGTAAACTAAGTCATACTTAAACCTGGAAAAGATCTTGGTAAAGGGGTCGCAGTTATGTATTATTAATGACTTGGATTGTATTATAATTGTTATTAGTGAAGTCAACTCCTGACCCCGGGGTTGAGGCCGTCACAACTCTCAACAGGAGGGTATTGACTATGATAAAACATTTGCTCCAGTTGCTAAATTGGAAGCCACAATAATCTTTTTGGCTTATGCTACTCACAAGAAGTTTAAAGTCTTTCAAATGGATGTGAAAAGTGCTTTTCTCAATCGAGAATTGGAAGAAGAGGTATATGTTGAACAACCTCAAGGCTTTGTAGATCCAAAAATTCCAAATCATGTCTACAGGCTTGACAAAGCACTTTATGGCCTTAAGCAAGCTCCAAGAGCATGGTATGAGACTTTAGCTCAATTCCTTCTGGAAAGTGGATTTACCAGAGGCACAATTGATAAAACTATGTTCTACCTCAACCATGGAAAGGACTTACTTTTGGTACAGATATATATTGATGATATCATCTTTGGCTCTACAAATACAAAACTTTGTGAAAGATTTTCCAAGTTAATGCAGTCAAGATATCAAATGAGTATGATGGGAGATTGAAGCTATTTTCTGGGACTTCAAGTCAAGCAACCTGAAGAAGGTACTTTCATAAATCAATCCAAGTACACCAGAAATTTACTCAAGAAGTTTGGAATGCAAGACAGTTCTACTACATCAACTCCCATGGCCATTGCCATCAAGTTAGCTAAAGATACTGGAGCATCAGTAGATATTACTAACTACAGAGGTATGATTGGCTCTTTACTCTATTTAACTACAAGTAGGCCTGATATCATGTATGATACCTATCTTTGTGCAAGATTTTAGGTTGATCCAAAAGAACCTCATCTAATAGCTGTGAAAAGAATTTTCAAGTACCTCAAGAGTACAGCTGATCTAGGATTGTGGTATCCTAGGGAATCAGACTTTAAGCTAATAGGTTACTCATATGCAGATTTTGCAGGATGCAAAATAAACAGGAAAAGCACTAGTGAAAGCTGACAATTTCTTGGAGGCAGATTGGTTTCTTGGTTTAACAAGAAACAGAAATCAATTTCTACATCAATTGTAGAAGCAAAATATATTGTGTAGGAAGCTGTTGTGTACAGATTTTATGGATGAAGAATCAGCTAATGGACTATGGGTTAGAATTTTCTAAAATACCTATTTACTGTGATAATCAAAGTGCTATTGCTATGACAGGAAATCCAGTTCAACACTCAATGATAAAGCACATCAGCATTAGGTACCATTTCATAAGGGAACATATGATGGAAGGTACAGTAGAATTGCAGTTTGTTCCAACAGATCAACAACTAGCAGATATCTTCATAAAACCACTGTGTGACGCTACTTTTACAAGACTGGTAAAGAACTTGGAATGGTTTCAGATTCTTTCTCAAAATCTGTTTAGTTTTTGTTCACATACATCAGACTTTATGATCAGTGTTTACAGATTTTCTTATCTCAATGTAATATGTGCTTAAATTGTTACATATTAAACACTGCTTGTTATCTGATGTGATTCTATAAACTTTGAAAGTGTTTTGAATGTTCTGGTACTCTTCAATCCAATGAGGATTATATTGTTAGATGCTGACTTAGTAGTCTTTAACAAACTATGTATCCCATATTTGAATTAGTTGTTTATGTGGAAATCAATAACACAAGCAAATTCTGATTTTGATCTTAGTCAAATTTATTTTGTGTATCTTATTACTAAGTCACAAACTAGATTATTGCTTCATATCTGTCAAATTCTGATGTCAGTAAATCTTAAGGATGAACTACATGCTTGATAAAGCCTCATTTATCTGAAGTAAACAAAAGAAAATAAAAATTGAAATCAGGTACTCCTTTGAGATCTAGAGTAATATATGTGAAAGGGAAGACCCAAGTGCATTGCTGGTATTAAGTAATATGCATTAGAAAAACAAATTAATTTTTCTTGGTGACTTTTCACATTCTCTGATAACTGGAGAAATATTCTGATAACAGCATAAATTCTGATGGCAATTGTAACTCATTTACACTGAGAAGCCACTGTCTAAAGAATTTCAAAAGATGCATAAAATAAGTACAAACAGTTGAGGTGAATTCTTGCATAAATTTATTATATAGTAGACTTCAAAATTGAAGACATATTTTAAGCATTTTTCTTAGTTATGCCTTATTTCTAAGATATAATTAAGTTTGTCAGACTTTAATCTTTATCTGATCATTTGCACATACACACACTCTCATTCCATATGAATGATGAAAATTACTATGGTGATTAAGTTGTTTCAGATAAACAGTTAAATATTATTTGCATAAATTCTGAGGATAAGTTCTGATTATGTTCTGATGATTAAACTCTAAAGAAACCAGTCAGTATTTGTGTGAAGAATCACAAAAACAGTCATTCATTTTTCTGAGTACAGAAGCCATGTTCTGATGATCGTTAAAATTTGATAATAGTCAAGTTCTGATGCAAACTCTGATGCTTACGTGTCACATTTTAATTACTTTACTTATTTGTGGTATTTACTGTAACGGTCATATTTATCAGAAAATAATTAAGTGAGATAAAAAAACAGTGATAATCATTTGGTTAATGGGTTGCGTGTTTATTTTGGTAAACGCATGTGAACAATAATTACTGCACGTTTCCCGTGCCCACTAATAGTGTTTTGGCTGGTTACATGCTGCCAGGTGTAAGATGTCTGTTCTGCTTCACAAATATAGTCGTTGTCACGTGGAGAGTATAAATAGCAGAGTTAAAAGATTTTACAATCTTTTACCTACTTTTATTCCTCTCTTACTCTCTCTCACTCTCTATTATTCTCTGAAGCTATTTTCTCACAGACATTTTATCAAACACTTTATACACACACAATTTTTCACTTAATTTCTGACAAAAATGGCACCAAAGGACCTTATCTATGATGGAGCCAAGTTTGTTCCCAACAACTACATGGCTATTCTCAACAAGGACGAGGCTTCTTCAGAACTTCACTTCATTCAAGATTTTCTTGTCGAAGTGAAATTGGGTATGCTCTGAGCCAACCACAGACTCTCTCAGACAAGCAAATTCTGGAGTTTTGGAGGTCTAGAGTATATGATGATGGTGGTGAAGATGGGTCCCTAAGTATCATTTTCACAACTAGGGAAGATGAGCATCTGGTATGCATATGGCACAAATTCAATATGAAGATGCTGAAGAAGCTGAGGAAGGGGATCAGGAATCTCTGATCTCACAAGAACCTACAGTAATTGAAGCCCTTCCAGCACCTGGAGAAATTCTGATTCAGGAATCTGAAATTCCTGAAGTTCACAGATCAGAACCTATGATTTCTCCACCTCACTCTCCAATCCAAGCTACAGATGATGTTGAACAACAAGAAACAAATTTTGAAATAGATATTCATAACTTGAATATTCCTACTTTTCTCTATCTGGAGGCTCCACCAGAAAATAGTCAACACCTCCTGTTTCACCAATTCTACAGGCTGAGAGACCATCAACTCCAATTCTTGATCTTGGCACTGAAGATCAGAATTTAAATGAAGCTGCTCCAGAATCTCCTTCAGTTACACACACTTTGGTGTTAACAGAAGATGATGAGAATTTATCAAGTTTTGGAGACAGTGCTCCGGCAAGTGTTCCAGTTAATGCTCCAATTCTTGGGAAGGAGGCACTGCTTAAGTTTGTTGAAGAAGATGCTCCTGTTCCATGGGAGGAAACTTTTAGAGGAATGGAATGTACCAAGAAATGGAATGATAATGATTTCATTCCCAGCTCAATGAAATCCAATCTTCAGTTGAACTTCTTCTCTCACTACTCCTGAAAGATGATGCCAAAAAGGGGGAGAAGGTAGTTAAGTCCAAATGCTCAATTAGAAAATCACTGAAGAAAAAGGATGATTCTGAAGATGACCAGGGAAACCCTAGCAAGGGAAAAGGTCAAGGTCAAGGCAAGCAAAGCAGCAAAGTTTCTTCACAGAAACTAATTTCTAATTCTAGCAAATCTTCTACACAAAAGAATTCAAGTTCTGAAGCTGTGAATGCTCAAAGTTTGATAGCAAGTTCTGATAATCAAGTTCTGATGACAAAGTTTGATGTTCTCATTCAGTCGAGAAGTCAAGAATCTCAGAAGTTTTTACAAACTCTGAAGCTTAAGGGAAGGGAGACTACTGTCTACTATTAGGATCCCAAGATTCAGACTCTTGATGAAGAAATTGCTAAAAGATTATTTCTCAAGGATAATCCTGGAATGGATTTAGAGACTCTAAAGGAGGAAGAAGCTAGATTTGAAGCTAAGAAGACAAATCCTAAGTCTAAAGCTTCTAATGCCAAGAAAACTCCAAGGCCTAAGGAAAAAGGCATTGTGATAAAAGAAAGATCTGCCACAGAGATTCCAAGATCAAGTACTAGATCTCAAACCACTACTGATCCCAAAGACAAGGGAAAAGGAAAAGTTGGGGAGATGGTCAACAAACAGAAGATGAAGATTCCTCAAATACTGATGGATCCTGTGTGCAAGATGGTTCAGGTTTTTAATGATGCTACTCCTAAAGATGAAACTGTTGAAACTCTGAAAAGAAGAAAGATGACAGAAGAATCTTAGACAACCTCTGACATAGCTCAAGTTGTTCAGAGTGAAGAAAGTTCAAAACAGCAAGCTACAGAAGAATCTGCAAATCCTGAATAAATCATCAAGATATCAACCTCTGACAGGGCTCAAGTTGATTTGAACAAGATGACAGTTACTAGAGAAGAAACTCCTATGGAAAGATGTAAAACCATCAGATCCTAAGAAAAGTGAACTGATATTTGATTTCTTGACTGTTGGATTGAATGCCAAAGAAGCAAGAGACATATCAGGGTTAGGATCAAGTGAAGCCAAGATGAAAATAGGAGTTGAAGTAACTATCAAAGATCCATTCTTATTAACTGACAAACCACTTAAGGAAGTTACACAGAAACACCTTGACAAGGTTATATTTGTTCAAATGGTACTGGATGCTCATGATAAGAGTAATGTCAAAGAAAAGCTGATTCTATTTCTTAAAGATGGAAGAATATATAGAATGTCAGAATCAGATGTGCTGAACAAATCTCTGAAAGAACTTCAATTCTTTCATTATCTTTTGGAGATAAAGTCTGAGGTTACCAGAAGATGGTCAAATTTCGTAATGAAGACCATAAGGGATAAAGCCAGAATCTCTGGATCATGGGTTGCAAAATTTATTCCAAAGATAGTTGAAGATGATGGAAGTGAAATTCCAATGAAGAAGAATTCTGCTAAGATAAAAGTTATTCTGAAAGAATTCTGCTAAAATGAAGACTCTTCTCACCCAAGAGTAATCAGACTTGGTGATGGTTTGGAAAGAAATCACATTTCAGCACTTATGACTGCCATCTACCAAATTGGAAATCAAGATGAAGAACTGAAGCAAGTCAAGGATACATTAGCTCAAGTCTTGAGAAATGCAGAAGAGAAGCTGATATCAAACTTTGTCAAGAATCACTTTAGATTCAGATTGATTCAGTAAGATTGGTAAAAGCTACAAGGACTGTAAGTTGTAGTTAGTTTTCTAAATAAATCTCATTGCATTTGTACTTAAATGTTTTTGACATCATCAAATCTATTAACTTGTATAGTTTTCATAATTTACAAGTTGGGGGCGATTGTTAGATATATTTGTGATGTCATGTCGAATCTGATTTGTTTAGTTTCTATAACACCCTCCAAATCCGAGGTATAGATTTGGGGCATTATTAATAAAAACTACCAACTAAACCTGCACAAGCGGAATATAAATATAATAATTACCCCGAACTACTACTACTCAGGATCTTTTAAGGTTAAGAGTTGAAAATAAGAACGACACACTAACTTTATTACAACCCCAAATAAAAACAATATGTCTCAAGAACTCTCTTTGTTACAAAACTTTATTCTATCTACAATCTCACCACACAACTTTTATTTAAACCAACATTACTACTTATCCTGTTACACCTGATCTGGTACCTCAAAGCTCTCTTCGGGGATAGGGACGAACACTCTTGGTATAAGAGTGTCGCGTTTCTTGACTCGCTTCTTGACTACGCGGGTTCTGATGGATTTCATTCTCTACCTTAACTGTAAAATAATAGGAATAACAATAAAAGGGAATGAGCCAAAATTGCTCAACAAGCCTGCAATAATATATATATATATATAGTATAAAGAGAGAAGAATAGATGAACCGATGATCTGTTGGTTTGAACAACCATCTGTATCTGTATAGGATAATAATTTGCCAACACTGGCGAGTGCCAAATGAACAAGACTGGAAACAAGAACCAACATATGCACTATAACCTGCTGATCAGTCAGGATACAGTGCAGATCTATACCCAACTATATAGATCCAACCAACATAAGGAGTACTCAGGCAACTATGACCTATTAATTAAAGGTCTGAGTAAAACCCAGCCCATATCGTAACCATCCAGTCCAAGGTTTAACATCCGGAACAATCGGAGTACTTTTGATGTATCCCAACATCTGGATACATCCGAGTATATGTAACAAGGGTAAAAGTATAGGAATATGGATAAGAAAATCAATAATTTGGGAGAATTCAAGAATCAAAATAAAATAGAAACAAGAATCAATAATTGTGTAGCAGTGTATATGAACAAGATTTATCAAAGTGTAACTGATATGGAAAATAGGGTATAATTCACTATTCTGAATTTAGAATAGGGGAAAAACTTGTCTTGCGCGTACTTAACCTGGTTCAACTCACCGCCTTCGGTTTCTAGCTTGATCTTCCTTGCTGACACTGAACCAATCATAGAAAGATAGTCATTTAGATAACTTACTACATACGCGTATCTCGAATTGATACTATGCAACCCTATCAATCTACCCATGCGTTTCTATCTGACTCGCATATATACACATATAATTATATATCACATCAGGTTCAGATAACCACGTAAAGCACATAGCACATAAAGCACATAATTGATTTTTGTACTTATAAATATTTTTGGAATTGATACTAGACTCATACCTGTATTAACTAACCCTATCTGATTTTATTATAATTTTTCGTGATTTATTTGACTCGATTCTACCCCTACTAGAGCCTATAAACCATTAACTAACATAAGACAACTCTATTTTGGAAGAAATTATGACTTAAAATTATTTTTATAGGATTCGTTTCATTTTTCTGAGTCTAGGGGTCTTCATTTTACTCAAATCGGACTAACAGTTTAATTATTATGAATTAAACAAGATTTAATTAATTAATAATTAATTATAATTAAATAATCCATAATTATATTTTAAAATAATTAATTAATAATTATTGTACTTTAAAATAATTAATCCCTAATTATTACACTTATTTACAAATTATTAATACTTACTCGATCAGATCGATTATTTACAAATAATCAATCGATACAATTAACTAATACGTTATTTATCGAATCAATAATTATTACTCGAATCATAATCTAAATCAAGATCAATTACTCGTATAAATACGAGCTACTCGCGATCCTTGCATATCTATCGAATCATTATTATTATTACTTTTACGATTAATTAATTAATTAAATATCGGACTTTTATTATTCAATACGAATAATTATTACAACACTCTTCGAATAAATATCGCTCGATTAATAATTCTAACTTAACGAATCACTATTCGAATAAGTACGAGTTACTCGTAAAATTTTAACTAATTATCGAATTATTATTCGTATTATTTGATTATTTTTAATCCTTATTTATTAATTAATTATCTAATTATTAATTAATTACCTAATTATTAACTAATTAGATAACTAATAAATATTTAGATAAATAATTAAATAATTAATTAAATTATTAAATTTGAATTTCTAAACTAATTAAATAATTCAGAAATTATTAATAATAATTTTCAGAATTTAAAACTGAGTTTTAATTGATTTATAGAATTAATAAAACTAATTTCTGTTTTTATATAAATAAAATAAATAATTAAAATTTTAGAAACATGAATCAGGAAATTAGATTGGGTTTTATTGGATCAAACCCGGGTTGTTTTTCGGGTTAACAACCGGGTCGACGGGTCGCTGAAGAACAGCCGCCGTGCTGCCCAGAAACCGGCACCGACGAGCTGTTTCCGGCGAGCCCAATTCGAACGTACGGATCGTTGCTTCTGCAAGGTTTTTGTCCCGTTGATTCCTCAGTACAGCATCAATCCAACCGTCGTCCTAATCACCTTCAACCACCCTGTCCCCGTCGTCTCCGGCCAACGCCGCCCTCGCCGCCGGCGAGCTTGAACCCAGGTCCGACAAACTCAATCCAGGCACCGTTCGAATCGATTTTAACATGGTTTTCACTCAGAATCTCACCAGAAACATAACTATACTAACATCACAGCCTAATAATCCCTAGAACCAATTCTCCAATCAAAAACACAAAACTTCCGGCCAAAAATCAAACCAACGATTTCGTACATCAAAAAATTACAAATAATATATCAAAATAAAGCTTATTAGTTCCACAATCAAACCCCCATATTCACAACAATCACAGATTCATACTAAATCAAAAACGAACTAAAATAAAATTGTATAAACTTGAAACTAAGAACTACTACCTAGAACATAACTCCGATAAATTAAATAGCACAAATCAGTTGTAAACAAGTATATGAAACTATACCAAGCATCAAAATCAACCCAGAACCCCATAATCAAAAAACCCCCAATTTCAGTCCAAGAACCCTAAAATACGAATTGAAAATCTAAACATCAATATATGAAATTGATGGTATGAATAGAAAGTAGAGATCAAGAGCTTTTTTTTGGTTACTCACATGATCGATTTGGATAACAGAATCACTCTCAAATCTACAGTTGAATTCCCTGGTTGTTCTTCACCCCCACAATTAATTTTTTAATTTTCTGATTTTTAATTATAATTAACTGAATAATTAATAAAAAATCAGGTATTTATATTTATGAAAATAATACCCCTAAATAAAATTAAGGGTCTAATTACACATCTAATAAAAATATTTGGCTCCAATTTTTATAATTTTTGGGTATTAATAATGAATTTTTAAATATCCAATAAATACAAAATAAATGCCAAAAATTCCCAATAATTGTGAATATTACAAAAATGCAAAGAAAACTAAGGTATAATAATTTCATGATCATATAAAAATAAAAATGTGATTTTTGTGGGGTTTTTGGTGCCCGAAGGGGTCCGGAGAAGTCGTTTTTCGCGAAAAAGGTAAATTTGTAAAACGTCCAAGGGTTCAGAATAGCGATATGGTATAGGTCATTTTTGGCAAAATAGGGCCAATGATTTGGTTTGAAATACGGGCTTTTAAAACACTGTTTGAGCTGTACGGGTTTTGATACAAACATATATAACTTGCGATAAAATACTCAATAAATACCCAAAACACGTTCAGATTAAAACAGACAACACATAGCACATAGAAATTAGGGTTTAACAACTCAACACAGTTAATCACATAATAATACA
The DNA here is from genome assembly GCF_009905375.1 of Apium graveolens. Lineage (NCBI taxonomy): Eukaryota > Viridiplantae > Streptophyta > Magnoliopsida > Apiales > Apiaceae > Apium > Apium graveolens. The sequence goes on from NC_133654.1 coordinate 114,534,244, forward strand.
CATAATTTATCTTTATTATAATATAATACATGCGAAATTTCTCGGTCGTTACATTCTCCCCCCCTTAACAGGATTTTGTCCTCAGAATCACATTATGTAAATAACTGAGGATACTTTTCTAACATATCACTCTCGAGCTCCCAGGTTGATTCTTCAACCACTGGGTTTCTCCACAAAACTCTTACTAATGATACAGACTTATTTCTTAATACCCTCTCTTGCTGATCTAGAATTCTTATCGGCTGCTCTACATACGACAAATATGCCTGAAGTTCTATTGGCTCATATTCTATTACATGCCTTGTATCAGGGTTGTACTTCTTAAGCATAGATACATGAAATATGTTATGAATATGTTGCATATGGGGTGGTAAAGCTAACTCATACGCAACCCTTCCGACTTTCTTCAAAATTTCAAATGGTCCAACGTAGCGAGGTTTCAATTTGCCTTTGTTACCAAACCTAGTTAATCCCTTCCATGGTGATATTTTTAGCAATACATGTTCCCCTTCCTGGTAGTCCACATCTTTTCTGGATTGATCTGCATATTTACGCTGTCGATTCTGCGCTGCTTCAAGTCGCTTGCGGATAAGTTCTACTTTTTCCTTGGTCTGCTGAATCAGTTCTGGACCTAGAATCTTGCATTCTCCAACTTCATCCCAACATGTAGGTGATCTGCATTTTCTTCCATATAGAGCTTCATAAGGTGGCATCCAGATACTTGCTTGATAGCTGTTATTGTAAGAAAATTCCACTAGCGGTAAGTGCTCGTCCCAATTGCCTTCAAAGTCTATTGCGCATACACGTAGCATATCTTCAAATATTTGAATTGTCCTTTCACTTTGCCCGTCCGTTTGGGGATGATAGGCAGTACTCATGTTTAATTTGGTTCCTAGACATTCTTGGAATTGTCTCCAAAATCTTGAATTGAAATGGGGATCTCGATCCGATACAATCGATACGGGTACTCCATGACACATTACGATTTCCTTGAGATATAAGTGCACTAACTTGTCCAGTGAAAACCTTTCATTGATCGGAAGGAAATGTGCTGATTTCGTTAGTCGATCAATGATAACCCAAATTACATCGTGATTTGCTTTCGTCTTTGGAAGTCCCACTACAAAATCCATAGCTAAGTGCTCCCATTTCCATTCTGGAATATCTAGTGGTTGTAGTAGTCCGCAGTTCAGCTTTCACTCTTTGGCACGTATAACACTTGCTGACCCATTCCACTATCTCTTTCTTCATATTTGGCCACCAAAAGTTTTCCTTTAGGTCTCTGTACATCTTTGTGCTTCCGAGATGAATCGAATGTCTTGAACTATGAGCGTCTTACAAAATTTCCGCTTTTAATCCTGGTACGTTAGGTATCCAGATTCTTGAAGCAACTCAAAAATTCCTTTAGTATCCTTCTGACTGGTAATCTCTTCTCATGTCAAATTGTCGATATCCTGGTCCATTACTTCTTCTTGACACCTTCTTATTTTCTCCAATAGTTTCGACTGAAAAGTCATAGCATAAATCATTTCAGTAGAGTTTTCTGGAACACGAACTTCAATCTCCAATTTATCAAATTCCTTGATTAAGTCTTCTGAAGATGTTAACAAGTTCAATCGTTCCTTTCGACTTAACGCATCTGCTACTACATTGGCCTTTCCTGGATGATAATTGATTAAAACGTCGTATTCCTTGATTAACTCTAGCCAACGTCGTTGTCGCATGTTAAGTTCCTTCTGTGTGAAACTATACTTCAAACTTTTATGATCCGTATAAATCTCACATTTTTCGCCGTACAGATAGTGTTTCCAAAGCTTCAGTGTGAACACAATTGCTGCTAGTTCGAGATCGTGTGTTGGATATTTCTGTTCATGCGTCTTTAACTGTCTGGAAGCATATGTGATCACGTTTCCATGTTGCATCAACACACATCCGAGTCCTCGATACGAAGCATCGCTGTATATGACAAAGTCTCCTTGATCATCAGGTAAAACAAGCACAGGTGCAGTTACTAGTCGATTCTTCAATTCTTGGAATCTTGCTTCACATTTCTCGTTCCATTCGAACTTTTCATTCTTTCGCGTCAACTTCATCAATGGTGTGGCTATCTTTGCAAAGTCTTTAACAAATCTTCTGTAATAACCGGCTAATCCCAAGAAACTTCTGACTTCCGTTGGCGTCTTTGGTCTTTCCCAATTTAAAATAGCTTCAATCTTTGCTGGATCCACTTGAATTCTTTCAATACTGATGATGTGTCCTAGAAATTGCACTTCCTTCAACCAAAATTCACATTTCGAAAATTTCGCATAGAGCTGCTCCTTTCGTAATATCTCCAGTGTCGCTCTTAAGTGCGCTGCATGTTCTTCTTCCGTCTTCGAATAAATCAAGATGTCATCAATACATATAATGATAAACTTATCCAGGTACTTCTTGAATACTCGATTCATCAAATCCATAAATGCTGCATGTGCATTCGTCAGTCCAAAACCCATCACAAGAAATTCATAATGTCCGTACCTCGTTCTGAACGCAGTCTTTGGAATATCTTCTGCCTTGATCTTTAACTGATGATAACCTGATCGTAAGTCAATTTTCGAAAACCATGCTGCTCCTTTCAGTTGATCAAATAAGTCATCGATTTGAGGCAAAGGATATTTATTCTTGATAGTTAACTTGTTCAGCTCACGATAATCAATACACAGTCGCATGCTACCGTCCTTCTTTTTCACAAACAATACTGGTGCGCCCCATGGGGATACACTTGGCCTTATAATTCCTCTGTCGAGAAGTTCTTGCAACTGCTTTGCTAATTCCTTCATTTCAACAGGTGCCATTCGATATGGAGCTTTCGAAATTGGTTCAGTCCCTGGTGCCAAATCAATAGTGAACTCGACTTCTCGATCCGGTGGTAGTCCTGGAAGTTCATCTGGAAAGACATCAGAAAACTCACAAACTACAAGAATATCTTCAATCTTCGAACTTTCTTTGTCAGTATCCAACACGTAAGCTAAATAGGCTCGACATCATTGGCGTAGCAATCGTCTCGTCTGCATCATTGTTAAGAATCTCTGCCTTTTCTTTTCACCTTTAAATATTACCGTTGTATTTTCTTCAGTCTGCAATTTCACTTTCTTGTTTGCGCAATCAATCTGAGCATTATTACTAGCTAGCCAATCCATTCCTAAAATAACATCAAATTTTCCTAACCTGAAAGGTATCAAGTCAACTGAGAAATGACATATCCCTATCTCAACATCACAACCCGGGCATACTCGATCTACCATAACCTGATCATCATTTTCTAATTTTATGACTAGCACTTCATCTAACCACTGAATCTCACAGTCTATCTTAGAGATAAAATCTTCAGAAATAAAAGATCTAGTTGCTCCTGAATCAATCAATACTAGAGCATTTATGGAATTCACAGGGAGCGTACCTGCAACCACATTCGGACTCTGTACTGCTTCCTTCATTGACATGTTAAAAGTCCTTGCCCTAGGCTGATTTTGTGGCGGTAGTGTAGGTGGAGGTAATGCTAAAACCCTTGGAATACTAGCAACCATCGTAACTCCTCTGCAGTCCTTGGCAATATGCCCTTTTCTTCTGCACTGGAAACAAGTGACCTCTGCTCTTCCCATCGGACATTCTCCAGAGTAGTGTCCCCTTTACTTGCACTTGAAACACGTGACATTTGACTTGTTACAAATACCCGTATGCTTTTTACCACATGTTCTGCAATCAGGTATAGGCGGTCGGATAAGTCTCTGCAGAGTTGGGGTAGGAAGTCGATTACCCATTCTCTGATTGTTTTGTTCTGGTTTCCTGAAGTTTGCCTTTCCCCGGGCTTGAAATCTCGGCCTTCTGTTGAAACGGTTCTGGGAATTTCCTGGTCCTTTCTCTTTCTGAGCTGCTTCACTCTCACATTCAATGATCATGGCCTTCTAAACAACAGCCATACAAGTCATCAGCTCAAATACAGCTACTCTGCTATGAATCCATGGTTTCAGACCCTGCTGGAATCTCTTGGCCCACTTTTCATCTGTATCCACTTGCTTAGGAACAAATCTGGCCAATTCAGTGAACTTGGTCTCATAATTCACGACCGATAAATTGTCTTGTTTCAGCTCCCGGAACTTGATTTCCATCTAGTTCTTCATAAAATGATGAAAATATTTCTCCAGGAAAAGATCAGTGAATCTATCCCAGGTTACCACTCATTCCCCTTCCAAAGCTTTCTTCGATTCCCACCAGTAATTGGCTTCGCCTTTCAGAAAATAGCTGGCAAAATCCCTCTTCTGTTCTTCCTCAACTTTCACCAACATAAAAGCCTTTTCTATCTCCTTCAGAAAAACTCTCGCTTTTGTAGGATCTGTGGAACCGGTAAATTCTGGAGGCTTTATCGATTGAAATTACTTGAAAGTAACTACGGGTGCTGCTAGTGGTACTTGATGTCCTGGATGAGCGGCTTGATGTAGCATTTGTTGTTGAAACTGTTGATGTTGCTGCTGCATCTGTTGTTGCATCATCAACATCTGCTGTTGCATGAGATGAAACATCTGATCCATCTGATTATTATCATTTTGGCCCTCGGTATTTCCGTTAGACGAGTCGGGTCGTGCTTTTCTTTTAGGTGCCATCTTTATGATAATAAAACAATGGGTTCTCTTAATAACAATATACTAAACAGGTGTTATGGAATAGAAACAGTCTATAATATTAAAACAGTGTTAAAATAGTTGATATGAGGAAATAAAACAATTTATTAAATATCTAAATAAATAAAACAGTGCGATGTTTAAATAAATCTTTTTTTAAATAATTTTAAAAATTTTGAAAACATAAAGGGTACAACATTATCGTAAATAAAATAATATTTTAAGATATGCAATGGTAAAACAGTGAAATAAATGTAAATGATTAAATGAATGGAAAAATAAAATAAAATAAAGAAAACGTGAAAAAGTTCATCTTATATATATGGGTAGGACACCAGCTGCAGGTGTCAATGCTTGATACAAAAATCTATGATATGTCAGTCATACTGCTACTACTATCAGTCAAAACTAGTAGTTACACTCATACAAACTAGTCATACAATACTATGCTGCCTCTATCTACAGATATATACAGGATACAACACTCCTCCATCTGCTAAGATCAAAATCCTGGTAGCACACGACTCAGCTCCTCCTACAAAGCCTCTAACACTGCCTCTGTAAGTTTCATCTCCCTATGGTATATTGCCTCTGCACTAATGTCCTGCTGCCTCATGTCAGTAAGCTCCTAAGAACCAACTCTGTGGATCTGGCGTAGCCTCTCTCTCAAGATGTAGTATGGGTGAAGTGCTCGAACTGGACCATCCGCCTGTGTCTCAAATAACCCAAGGATCTCTCTACACTGATCCTGCCATCTGAATCTATCCTCTCTCTCTGACTGTAAATACTGATATGTAACTGTGTGATGCTCACGAAGATCCGTGCGGGAACCTTGACAAGGCAATGGTAACGGCTCATCTACTACTACCTCGTCCATAAACTCTGGCTGCGGGAACTGAAATACTCCGGGAATAGGGGCATAAACAGCTAGCGGTACAGGGAACAGAACAGGCTGCTCCATGGGTGCATATACTGGTGGCTCTAACTCAGGCTCCATCTGGGGAATCTCTGGCAACTCAACTGGTGGCACAGGAACATGGGGCTCTAAATCCTCACACTGTGGAATGTCAACCATGTCAGGAACATCGAACATCAGGAACTTAATGGTGGAAAATCAGGTATCTCTGGCTCAAAATAAGGGAAATAATTGACACAATATGGTACCTCTGGTGGAGGGGGTATCTCTGGTTCTGGTCCAGGTGCCAATGGTGGAGGTGGTGGTAATGGAGGAAAGATCTGCACTGATACTGGGGCTAGTACTGCTGCTACCTCTGGATCTGTCTCAGTCCGGTCCGTAGATGATGACAAAGAAGCCATCTAATATACATAACAATAATAACACAAGAACAATCAAATCACAATCCTAAAACTCATAACTTTTAATCACATAAATAAACAATCCTACCATTCTTACTTCTATCCTATATGACCATCCTATCTTATCTTAACCCTAATGTTCTTGTTTTTAAGGGTCAAAACCTAAGCTCTGATGCCAACTATAACACCCTCCAAATCCGGGGTATAGATTTGAGGCATTATTAATAACAACTACCAACTAAACCTGCACAAGCGGAATATAAATATAATAATTACCCCGAACTACTACTATTCAGGATCTTTTAAGGTTAAGAATTGAAAACAAGAACGACACACTAATTTTGTTACAACCCCAAATAAAAACAATATGTCTCAAGAACTCTCTTTGTTACAAAACTTTATTCTATCTATAATCTCACCACACAACTTTTATTCAAACCAACATTACTACTTATCCTGTTACACTTGATCTGGTAGCTCAAAGCACTCTTTGGGGATAGGGATGGACACTCTTGGTATAAGAGGGTCTCGCTGCTTGACTCGCTTCTTGACTACGCGGGTTCTGATGGGTTTCATTCTCTACCTTAATTATAAACAATAGGAATAACAATAAAAGGGGATGAGCCAAAATTGCTCAACAAGCCTGCAACAATATATATAGTATAAAGAGAGAAAAATATATGAACCGATAATCTGTTGGTTTCAACAACCATCTGTATCTGTATAGTATAATAATTTTCCAACACTGGCGAGTGCCAAATGAACAAGACTGGAAACAAGAACCAACATATGCACTATAACCTGCTGATCAGTCAGGATACAGTGCGGATCTATACCCAACTGCATAGACCCAACCAACATAAGGAGTAATCAGGCAACTATGGCCTATTAATTAAAGGTCTGAGTAAAACCCATCCCGTATCGTAACCATGCAGTCCAAGGTTTAGCATCCGGAACAATCGGAGTGCTTTTGATGTATCCCAACATCAGGATATATCCGAGTATATGTAACACGGGTAAAAGTATAGGAATATGGATAAGAAATTCAATAATTTGGGAGAATTGAAGAATCAAAATGAAATAGAAATAAGAATCAATAATTGTGTAGCAGTGTATATGAACAAGAATTATCAAAGTGTAACTGATATGAAAAATAGGGTATAATTCACTATTCTGAATTTAGAATAGGGGAAAAACTTGCCTTGCGCGTACTTAACCTAGTTCAACTCACCGCCTTCGGTCTCTAGCTTGATCTGCCTTGCTGACACTGAACCAATCATAGAAAGATAGTTGTTTAGATAACTTACTACATACGCGTATCTCGAATTGATACTACGCAACCCTATCAATCTACCCATGCGTTTCTATCTGACTCGCATATATACACATATAATTATATACCACATAAGGCTCACATAACCACGTAAAGCACATAGCACATAAAGCACATAATTGATTTTTGGACTTATAAATATTTTTGGAATCGATACTAGACTCATACCTGTATTAACTAACCCTATATGATTTTATTATAATTTTTCGGGATTTATTTGACTTGATTATACCCCTATTAGGGCCTATAAACCATTAACTAACACAAGACAACTCTATTTTGGAAGAAATTATGACTTATAATTATTTTTATTGGATTCGTTTCATTTTTCTAAGTCTAGGGGTCTTCGTTTTACTCAAATCGGACTAACGGTTTAATTATTATGATTTAAACAAGATTTAATTAATTAATAATTAATTATAAATAATTAATTATAATTAAATAATCCATAATTATATTTTTAAATAATTAATTAATAATTATTGTATTTTAAAATAATTAATCCCTAATTATTACACTAATTTACAAATTATTAATACTTACTCGATTAGATCGATTATTTACAAATAATCAATCGATACAATTAACTGATACGTTATTTATCGAATCAATAATTATTACTCAAATCATAATCTAACTCAAGATCAATTACTCGTATAAATACGAGCTACTCGCGATCCTTGCATATTTATCGAATCATTATTATTATTACTTATACGATGAATTAATTAATTAACTATCGGTATTTAATTATTCAATACGAATAATTATTACAACACTCTTCGAATAAATATCGCTCGATTAATAATTCTAACTTAACGAATCACTATTCGAATAAGTACGAGTTACTCATAATATTTTAACTAATTATCGAATTATTATTCGTATTATTTGATTAATTTTAATCCTTTTTTATTAATTAATTACCTAATTATTATTTAATTACCTAATTATTAACTAATTAGATAACTAATAAATAATTAGATAAATAATTAAATAATTAATTAAATAATTAAATTCGAATTTCTAAATTAATAAAATAATTCAGAAATCATTAATAATAATTTTCAGAATTTAAAACTGAGTTTTAATTGATTTATAGAATTAATAAAACTAATTTCTGTTTTTATATAAATAAAATAAATAATTAAAATTTCAGAAACATGAATCAGGAAATTAGATTGGTTTTTATTGGATCAAACCGGGTCGACGGGTCGCTGAAAAACAGCCGTTGTGCTGCCCAGAAACCGGCACCGGCGAGCTGTTTCTGGCGATCCCAATTCGAACGTACAGATCGTTGTTTCTGCAAGGGTTTTGTCCCGTTGATTCCTCAGTACAGCAACAATCCAACCGTTGTCCTAATCACCTTCAACCACCCTGTCCCCGTCGTCTCCGGCCAACGCCGCCCTCGCCGCCGGCGAGCTTGAACCCAGGTCCGACAAACTCAATCCAGGCACCGTTCGAATCGATTTTAACATGGTTTTCACTCAGAATCTCACCAGAAACATAACTATACTAACATCACAGCCTAATAATCCCTAGAACCAATTCTCCAATCAAAAACACAAAACTTCCGGCCAAAAATCAAACCAACGATTTCGTACATCAAAAAATTACAAATAATATATCAAAATAAAGCTTATTAGTTCCACAATCAAACCCCCATATTCACAACAATCACAGATTCATACTAAATCAAAAACGAACTAAAATAAAATTGTATAAACTTGAAAATAAGAACTACTACCTAGAACATAACTCCGATAAATTAAATAGCACAAATCAGTTGTAAACAAGTATATGAAACTATACCAAGCATCAAAATCAACCCAGAACCCCATAATCAAAAACCCCCAATTTCAGTCCAAGAACCCTAAAATACGAATTGAAAATCTAAACATCAATACATGAAATTGATGGTATGAATAGAAAGTAGAGATCAAGAGCTTTGTTTTGGTTACTCACATGATCGATTTGGATAACAGAATCACTCTCAAATCTACAGTTGAATTCCCTGGTTGTTCTTCACCCCCACAATTAATTTTTTAATTTTCTGATTTTTAATTATAATTAACTGAATAATTAATAAAAAATCAGGTATTTATATTTATGAAAATAATACCCCTAAATAAAATTAAGGGTCTAATTACACATCTAATAAAAATATTTGGCCCCAATTTTTATAATTTTTGGGTATTAATAATGAATTTTTAAATATCCAATAAATACAAAATAAATGCCAAAAATTCCCAATAATTGTGAATATTACAAAATTGCAAAGAAAAATAAGGTATGATAATTTCATGATCATATAAAAATAAAAATGTGATTTTTGTGGGGTTTTTGGTGCCCGAAGGGGTCCGGAGAAGTTGTTTTTCGCGAAAAAAGGTAAATTTGTAAAACGTCTAGGGATTCAGAATAGCGATATGGTATAGGTCATTTTTGGAAAAATAGGGCCAATGATTTGGTTTGAAATACGGGCTTTTAAAACACTGTTTGTGCTATACGGGGTTTGATATAAACATATATAACTTGCGATAAAATACTCAATAAATACCCAAAACACGTTCAGATCAATATAGACAACACGTGGCACATTGAAATTTGGGTTTAACAACTCAACACAGTTAATCACATAATAATACACATAATTTATCTTTATTATAATATAATACAAGTGAAATTTCTCGGTCGTTACAGTTTCAGAACTTAATATCAGGACTTACTGGAAATCAGAAGTTACTGAAGTCAGAACTTATATCATAACTTAAGGTCGTCAGGATTTATATCAGGACTTAAGTGCGGGTACTTCAGATAAGGAATGCAGTTGATTTACAGGAGAGGATCATGACTAAAACACTGGAAGATATGCTTTAGAGTTGGAAGACTAGTAGCCTTGTAAAAAGATAATATTTGATTGATATATTTTAGGAGATATAATTATATTCCATATCAATTAGAAGATATCTTGTAACTGTGTACTATATAAACACAGCTTAGGGTTTACACTATATGTGTTATCATTCGCGAGAATATAATTTATTGTAACCCTAACAGCTCTTAGTGATATTGTTCATCACTGAGAAAGTAGTTTAATCTACTTTGTAACAGAGCTTATTATATTGAATAAACTTTATTACTGTTACATACTTGTGTTCTAAATCGATTTGATTGTATAAACACTATATTCAACCCCCTTCTATAGTGTCGTGTGACCTAACAGAGTAAAATGATATAAGAAAAGGGATATTTATATTTACGGAATATTAGTACGTTCTGGAACATGTTGGATCGATAAATACGTTTCTTAGCCGCTAAGTAACTATAAAAACAATCCTATCGGATAACGTTTTGGATAAACATTATCCTGGTTTGGATAAGGTTCAAAGGTTTTGGATAATTATCAAAACCGAGATTTTATAAAACGCTTTGTACGAAGACAATGTTATCGAAAAGGGTATCATATCGAAAATATTGCGCCGGGCCGCTCACGGTCAAACCGTAATCCGGATCGAAAAAGTCAAAATATGGAAAATGTCCGGAATTACCTGATTAGATTAGGAAGGAGTTTTCAGAAGAGTTTCGGGTTGTAAAAATGTAAAAACGGTTGAGGTTGGATGATTAACGGCTTTATAAAATAGTTTTGTAATTATTCAGAAAATAATTGATAAATTCATAAATTAATATAAAATTATATAACACTCCAAAAATTACCAAGGAAAAATACCTTAATTCTCTATATTTTATTCTGGACATAATAAAATTAACATACCTAGACTTTACCACATATAAACATCCACATAACAACACCAATCATCCGATAATTTACCAAAAATTCACATTATAATCACATAAAAATCATTTATTGATAAAAATAATTACACGTCCTTCCCGGATATTACATTGTGTAAATACTAGAGTTCCATTTTAGTATGCAATTTTCATTTTCAAATCCACTGTTCCATTACATGAACCACAAAACCATCTATTCCGTTACAGGAACCACAAAACCAAAATTAGATATATATATATATATATATTGGATTGTATCTAGGGAAGGCTTATCAGGCCTCCACATAATTTATCTAGGATAGCTGGTCGGGCTATCACACATATCGTCAAGGAAAGATGATCGGGCTTTCACAGAATTCATACCGGATCCGCAGAGACTAGCTAGGTCTCTAATAAGTTACGCTGGACTAATCGGTGAAAATAGGGCGCGCAACCGACTTAGCCACTTACAATCGTTATCCAATATTTGATTCATTTTATCCAGTTCTCAAAAACCACTTTTACCTGTCTCTTTTTAAAACCATTCTATCACAACACACTTTCCAAAACCTTTTTCAATATTAACCAAAGTTTAGAGTTAGGTATTTTGAGTAGTTATTTTTCCCCAAAACATAATTTAAACAAATAATTCAAATACAGGGGATATGTAACTTAAAACGTTTTGTTCCACTACGCAATTTAAATCAAAAGTTATTCATATATTACTGAACCATAAAAGATTTGTTCAAGGGGTACTTGCCTTAATACGCTTTATCAACTATCACTAGCTGGCTTTGGACTGACTTCGATGCTCAGGCTTTTGACTGGGACCTACAGAACCGAAACATCCTAAATTAGACAACCGAATACGCTTGACATATCCTCGCTAATATTCTACCCGTGCATTATCAAAACCCGACTCGTAATTATTCGTATTATTAATACACGTAACAACTAGGGTTCACATCTTCAAAATTCGGTTCGGTATTTATTCTCGGAAAAAACATACACCCGTTATTGTTAGCCCTTAACAATGCAACAAGAATTACAGAAGGGGGTTTGAATGGAATTTTTGAACCTTTTTCAAAAATAAAAAGTGTTCTAACTTAAATATATAGATCAGTGTGAATTGATTTGCATAGTGCGGAATAATAACTTGAAATGAATCAAAACACAAGTAATTAAAAACACAAGTCTTTAAAAACTTTATGGTGGATTTAAATGTATCCACCAGAGATATATAATATATTCTAGAGAACTCTGTGTAGCAATTAGCTCACAGCTGCTTACAAATTTGAACAACTAAGATTGCAGAGAAATGCTAAGAATATAGCTTACACATGTTTCTCTCTTGGTTGCTTAGTTAGTTATTGTTCTATTTGCTACTCCTTGGTTTATATAACACCAAGATTATAAAGTAATAAGACAAGATAATAAAACAAAACCTATCAAGTCTAATAATATGCTGCTTCATTACTCTATTCCAGAATCTTTGAATGTCTTCAAAATAGCATGAAAATGGCAATGCTTCTTTGTTCTCTAAAACCTAGTTGAATAGGTTTCCACATTCCATTTTCTTACATTCGACGCATGTGACTGTGTTGTCACTGTCAACAGATGTTTGAATTCTTTATACGTCAGGTTCATGATCATCCGTCAGGTTGCCTAGTTGATCATCCGTCGAGTGGCATTGTTGTTTATCCGTCGGGTAGCTATCTGGCACTTGACTTCATTTCATTTATGCAGAATTATAAGACATCATCTATGTACAATTAATCAACCTATTTTGCATATCTAGTTAAAGTCAACATGACTTGAGTACTACTACAGAATCTAAACAATGTGTATGCAGAAATGTGCTACAGACTTATTGTTACACATGCTACTCACTCGATGGATAATAAGGCATCATCTGTCGGGACTAAATTGAGTCATCCCTCGGGATTATAATCTTTATCCGTCGAGTGCTACATTTTTCACTTAGTAAAATCTACTAAGGTGTTTTGTTAATGAAATCATCAAGATCACAACATATTCACAACAATCTCCCCCAATTTATGTCTACTGGAATTGTAGCCATAAATTAAGAGAAACTTAATGATAATAAAACACCCTAAAAATACAGCTTCAAAAGAAAGTAGATAATACTGTAAAGTGCTTCAAATAAAAAAATGTACAAAGATTTGCTCACAGTCATTTTCAAGGTGCTCCTCTAGCCTGAGCAGATTAATCTATTTCCTTGAAGATCTGGATCTCCTTCCAAGCTTTCTGTTCTTTTCTTCTATCTGATTTTGGAGCTGTCTGTGGAATTCCAGTTCATCAGATTCTGAGAGATTTAACTTTTCTTGCATTTCCAAAAGAGTCTCATTGCTAGAGATGCTCAATTGGTCTTCTAATCTGAAAAATCTTCTAACTCCTTTATCATCCATGAACTCCATCAGCTAGTAGGGCCTTAGATGCACTTTTTTCCCTGTGTAGGGAATGATTAGAGTCTTTGGGAGTGCATCTTTAGCTCTAATACTCCTCAGTTCTTCAATCTTCTTTAGAGCCAGTCTTCTTGCAGTTACATTGAATCCAAAGTTCTTCTTGAAGAATGAATAAACCTTTATCAGCACAGCTTGGCTTTCTTGAAGGATTCTGTGAAGTGGCCATTGAATCTCCTTTCCTCCCTTGTACTTGAATACTAACCTTTCAGGTAGATTCCTGTAGGCATCAATCCCTCTCAATTCTTCTAGTTCATCTAGATAGAGATTTAGATCAGAGAATTCCTTGATGTCACATAAGTACATGTAATCTCCCTTGTTGACTTTGGATTGAGCTTTAGTTAGAGATCTGGATTTGAGAGGTGACAACTTCACTTTCTTGACTCCTCTTGACTTTGTTCTTTTTGGCTTGCTAAGGATTGGCAAATTGAAGTCAGGAATTAGTAGACTCTCCCAGTCTATTGGTTCATCCTTAGGCACAATAGGTTCACCATGAATGTTCCTGTAAGGATCCACCACCTTGATGTCTTCAAATACCACAGAGGGTTTTGATGCTTGAGTTGTAGTTGGAGTGGATTCCTTGGAAAACTGATACTCCAATTCCTTATCAACGAAGTCCAATTTCCTTTTGGTTCTTTTGGCAAATTCCTTGTATCTTGGAGCTTTCTTCTATTGTGGTTCAACTTGCTTCTTTGGATCTTGAGATTCAGTGATTTCGGATGGCTGAGCAGGAATTTGTTATGTTGGTTTTACAGCTTGTAGCTTGGCCAAGATAGCAGCTTGCTCTTTCTTTTGCTTAGTCTTTTTGGCATCTAGAGTAGCTTGCTTCTTTTCTTGCTTTAGTCTTTCCTTTTCTTCTCTCTTTGCTTGAGCAAATTGAGGATAACCAACCACTACACAAATTTATTTACCATTTCTGAAAAACTTTAGCAATTCTCCTTTTGAAAGCTGAATCAGCTGGATCCTTGTAGAAGGCAATTGATCTTGACAGAAGCTTCTTCTCATCAGGCTTAGGTGTCTCATACACTGTATCCAAAGGGTTCTTTAATGATGATTTTGGATAGTTCACCTTTGGCTTCAGAATTATTTCAGCCTTTGGAGATTTGATGCAGGATGGTTGTCCCCTTTCCAGATAGTTCATGCTCATTTCATTCATAAAGATTTGCCTAACTTGAGTGTGATGAATGGATGACTTTTCTGGCTTCTTTAATAGCCCAAACTTCTTTTGAATGTCCTCATCAATTTTCTCCCAGATGATTGGAATCAACTTCTCCTTTTCAGCTGCTCTTATATTGGCTGCTGCTTCATTTATCAGATCAATGTTGTCTGTAACTGGTGGCTTGGTGAAATTAATTGTAGGCACAATTACTTTACTGATTTGAATGTTAAGCTATTTCCCCCCTCACTTGGTCCTTTCTCCCCCTTTTTGTTATCATCAAGTTGAGTAGAGGAGGAGGTTTGTACAGCCACCAGTTTCTGAAGCAAGTCTGTCTGTTGAGCTTGATGCAGATGAATGGCTGTTAGAGATGCTTCCATAGCTGACATTCTTGTATCCAAGGCATCTATTTTGTGGCAAGATCAGAATTTTTCCTGAGTTGTCTCTTGATGACAAGCATTGTAGCTTCTAGAAGCTTAGAGTCCATCTTGTCATAAATAGCCTTTTTCATCTAATCAATATCACCCTTGATGGTGTTGACATCTCTAGCATGTTGGAAGCCTTGAATCTGTTGTAGTTGCAGAGAAGCAAGATGTGCTTGAAGGAGCTTCTTGGTGTTGGCATTTGTAGTGGTTTGAAGAGCAGAATTTGTCTGATTTATGAGTTGGATCAGGGTTGTCTTGAAGTAGTGTTCATCACAATGTTTTGAAAATGCCCATGATGGCATGCCTGATCTTGAACTGGATCCTACTTCTCCCCCTATGTCCAATGGCTCTTCTTCACTATCTCCACTTTCATCTCCAAAGAAATCTGCCGAACCACCAGTCTCATAATCAACATCACCAGCTGTAGAGGGCAAAGCTGTGATGGCATCCTTAGCTCTTAGCATTGACTGAGTGGTGTGCACCAAATTAAGCATCCTTTCTGCATTATCATTTCCCTGTTCAGCTAGAAGTTGATAAGCTGGAACAGGGTGAGTAAATGCCTCAACATCAAGGGAGGTGGAATCTATGACAACTTGAGGTTGCTGAGATAGTCCCTCCTTGTCTGCATCCTGGAAATTCATTAACTCACTAGCAATGACATCTATCCTTATAGCTCCTATACCTGCACTTCTCTCTTGTTCTCTCTTTTGTTGCATCAGGGTCTCACCCTGGCTTCCCACCCTCACACCCTCACCTTCACCATCTAAGGTGGAACTCCTCTCACTCTCTTTTGCCAATCCTGAAGAAGTGGATTGCATATTTTCACTATTTTCCTCTCCTTTTTCCTGGGAGCAACCCAGACTCTCACTCATAACACTCTCTTCCCTCAATCCTAAGAGTGACTGTACAACCACTAAGTCTTCTGCACTAGAGATAATAGATGAAATTTGAAGTTGTGCATTGTGCAGAGACACCCGACGGATGAGGAATATCCATCGGGTTAGCAGTTTGACTATCCGACGGATAAATGTTGTTAAGCTTATCCGTCGGGATACAATCACTACTCGACGGATGAGCAATATCCATCGAGAGAGTAGAAATGAATTGTCACACCCCCAACTTAAATAGCGAAATAAATATAGCTATTACATCATTTTAATGAAGGATACACAACCAATCCAAGATCTTACAGTTTAGGGTTTGGAACAGCCCATCACTACCAGCTATTACATCTGATTACAAATACCGAATCCTCACAGCTATTATTACTTATTCTACCTGAGCTCGAACATAAGCATCAGCATCACAGGTCTTACGGGCAGTCTGCTTGAATCTAACCATAGCTGCTAGCTGTAATATCAGGGTAAAGCAAGAAGTGAGCCAAAAGCTCAACAAGTGCTAACAGTACAACGCAAAACATAAATCGAGATATACCTTTAGGAATGACAATGGAAAGACATAATCAATGATAAAGAGAGATAAAACTTATGTGAGTTGGCATCATTTTGCTTGCATCAAAACAATTTTAAAATCATTCTTAATCAAAATCATTTTATGACGCTACGGATTACAGCCGGTGATCAGCCGCGAAGTAATCCCGAACCTCGCTGGGTTCTAAAACATTATTGGGAATCCCTAGGCAACTTTTAAGCCTAATATAAATGTGGAAAGGACTCGCGTCTCAGTCCAGATCCACCATTCAAAGAAAACATTTATCCCCCTTTGGGACTGAAAAATCCACATTTTAATCATTTTAAAAACTGATGCCGATTTATGACAAAATCTCTTTCGACTGTAATCATTTTTATCAAGGGATTATAGATCAACTTGAAACACTGGAAATATTACACTAAATCTCAGGGCCATGATCCACTAGACTTTACTATATTAGGGTAATTGAGAGGTTTCCATAAACAAGAACTTTGACAAGGAAATTGAGCAAGGCTATTGGATAATATGAAAGAGTAATGCCAAACTAGGCTTAAAGAAATGGTTGTAGACAAGGTATAGGTATTAGAACATCAAGAAGATAAGCATCACTGGTTCCAATAGGATAGAGGTGTTAAAATATAAAGAAAGTGATCATCAGCTCAAGATATAACAGGGTATCAAGCTTTAGGGTAAGGATAGGGTTATCAAACAATCATGAATGAATTTAAGAAATGATTGGCTTTTAGGTATCAAGATAAAGTTTCTATCGAGGTTATTTCAAGAGTTGAATCAAAGCATCAGGGTGCAATATCAAGATTTCTCAGGGATCAATAGCATGATAATCAAAAGGATCAATAAAGTATTATAACAAATCTCTATTTTATCATGGCATTAAACTATCATGAAAGACTTTTGAAATACTTGCAATACGTACTCAAGGGTTCATGGCATCTCTATGTAACTCAAAGATAAACAAAAGATACGCTTGATTTAAATATATCAAAATGACTCAGGATAATTGCATCGATATATATATGAACTGTTTACAGTAAATACGAAGGTCAAGTTGAATCACTTGCCTTGAGATAGACTGGTCTGGTCTGACTGGTAGGAGCAACAACTGGAGCTTCACTCGACTTTTATGGCAAGTTTTCCCTCGTCTCGAGATCCTACATAAATAATAATAATCCTCATTATAATATATTCTTACCATCTTAACCTATTTACAACCCGAAATTAAACATGGATGGCACTTAGGGCTATACACACTTAATTCTTATCCACCATTATATTTTCAAATGTACACACGTAGCCACATAATCACATATCGTATATTAATACCAAATAACATCATATACACCATAATGCCACACTAGGCTTGGATGATCTCGACTCACCACTTAAGTCACTTGGTCGCTAACTAAACAAAGTCTTCAAATTTGGGCTTCCTAACTCAATGTGCCTTTCCTAAATTATCCAAAACCTATTGACCCTCACTTGAGCCTTTTGCTCTACTGACCTTATACTATCTTACAACTATGGTGGTCGACCTAATACTCACTTCTAAGTGTTCTAAAGCTATGTGATAAGTGAAAGTGCTCACTGGTGCAAATTTCAGAATGGTAACTAAGGTTTCTTGAGTGCATTAGACACTCTTAAACTACAAGTTTTTCTTCAAAATTTTTACACAAGACTCTCCTGACCTAAGGGCATGTTACAAGCTTGATGTGGCTCAAAGGCCTGGCTTGGCCTTCTTGGGCCTAAGCTAAAACTCCAAGGTTCCCCTGTTTTTCTGGGCAGAAAATGCCCTGACTTGAATTATCTTGTGACACATGGTTCTCGCTCATATCCTATGAACTATGGTTGGAAAAACTTCTCTGACATACCCTCTAACTAAGGCCCAATTGGGCCTAATGAGGGCCTACCCATGACATGGCCAAATCTCCCTATTTCTAAGTTGCAACAAAACTGTCCCCTGCTGGACAGATTTTGTTATTCTACTTGTGCACCTAACCAAATGACATGCAAACCTCCAACCAACTCCTAAAACCTATTATATACTCCCCATACTAACTTCTGGTAGCTTGGGCCTCAAAGTGCACATCAATGACATGGTCAAAACTCACTCTAAACCTCAGGGTACTAAACTGATTTTTCTGCAGAAACTATAACTCTCATTTTTCCAAGGCTTTGACTTGACAAACCTATCTAACAACAACTCAAAACTTAAACAAAGACTTATACATGGTATTCTACTGAACTAACTCCCTTTTTCTCAAAATAACCTTGGTGAGATCATCCTTACCTAAGGTGCAACTATGGCAAAACAAAAGAGACTACTCTTTACAAATCACAAACCTTTATGCTCTTGAAGCAACAAGATATATATATTTTTTTATAATAGATAACCACGAATTATTACCATGCAATAAGAAGTATAAATCAATATTAATACATTATTCCTACTGAAATTAAGGCTCACTAACAACATGAATCTAAATGATCAAAACTTCCAAAAAAATCAAAAGTGATTTACATGCATGCATGCTTTCGGATCTTTCAAGCCAAAGCAACATGATTTCCAAATAAATTTTTATCATAATTCAACATGCAAGCCTAACATGGATTACAACTAAATGATCAACTAGCATGCAAAAGGGTTTTATCAAGCTTTTACTATAAAATTCACGTTATCATCACAAAATACACAAAAATGTAACAAGGCAACAAAACACCATCCATTCGGCTCCTATCAAGTCATGGCTGAATGGATTAGGGTAAGAACAACATTTCATAAGTGTAACACTCTTATGTCTAGCCATTCTTGACCCTATGATACTATATCTCATGGTGAAAGCCTTAGATTCACAAGAATCAAGGAGGTTCACTTTGAGTTTAACAAAAACATCACCATGTAAGGTCAAAACATAGGTTTTTCACTCTAAACTTTTGAAATATATATAAGAATAACATATAGGGAGTAAAATTACTTGGATATAAGATGATTGTTTGAGTGAGAGTTGAAGAAAGAAGGGGATGGGGCTCGGTTTTGGTGGTTGCCGAGAGGGGAGGGGAAAAACCGAGAGGTGAGGGAGGAGGGAGGGAGAAGAGAGTGAAGTGGTGGGGTGAAGTGAGGTGATGATCACTTCTTGGACTTGTTTTTATGCATTGATTTGACTATAATGTGAGTGGGTTTGAGATTTTACAAGAGTAACCCTCCAATATAGTTAGGTAGATTTGCATGCAAGGGTAAAGGGGTAAATTGGTTAGCAAAATGTGAGTTAGTGGGGTTGAGAATGTCTTCTTTGCCCTTTGATTAAATAGAAGAGAGTTTGCATGCAAGGTTATTCATGTAATTTGATAAATATGACAACTAAAATTTATAATGATTTATTTTTATAAAATAAAATACAAGTTCAAAAATTATAAAATTTATACCATAAATTAACTTGTATTTTTAGAGACTTTATAAAATCATTTTCAAAATTTGTGAACAAAATGCCTTTTAAAAGAAGATTTTTCCAAAGCTTAGAATATTCCTTATAAATCAAAAATAAAGAAATTAAATAAACTCTTGCTTTGAAAAATCATATACTACCCAAAGCAAATTTATAATGCAGAAATTTTCACTCACACAAACGTACAATCATTGAATATATTTTCATTTGACTTAATATTATACCAAATTCACAAATAATATTACATAAAATGCCGGTCGTAACATCCTCTCCCCCTTAAGGGATTCTGTCCCCAGAATCTAAGAGAACAGATGAGGATACCGGGAACGCATATCAGACTCTAACTCCCAAGTCGACTCTTCGACCTTAGGGTTCCTCCAAAGTACTTTTACTAACTTTACTGACTTATTTCTAAGACTCTTTACTTGCCAGTCGAGTATTTTAACCGGTTGCTCCACAAATGACAGGTCTGCCTGAATTTCTACGGGTTCATATTCTATCACATGGCTAGTGTCAGGATTATATTTCTTAAGTAACGACACATGGAACACATTATGCACATGCCGATACTGAGGTGGTAAGGCCAACTCGTAGGCCACCTTTCCTACTTTACTCAAAATCTCAAAAGGACCTATGTATCTAGGTGCTAACTTTCCTTTCTTGCCATATCTCATCAACCCTTTCCTAGGTGACACCTTTAGCAACACAGCTTCGCCAATTTGGAATTGAACATCCTTACGCGCTGGATCCGCATACTTCCTCTGTCTATCTTGAGCAGCAAGCAACCTTTTCTGAATTAACTTGACTGAGTCATGCAACTGTTGTACCAATTCTGAGCTGAGAATTCTTCCTTCTCCTACTTCATCCCAACTTGTTGGTGATCTACATTTTCGCCCGTACAAAGCTTCATATGGTGGCATGCCGATACTGGAATGATAGCTGTTGTTATATGAGAATTCAATCAATGGCAGGTGGTCGTCCCAACTTCCTGCAAAATCGATTGCACAACTGCGCAACATGTCTTCGATTGTTTGAATCGTCCTTTCGCTCTGACCATCAGTTTGCGGGTGATACGCCGTGCTCATATTCAACTTCGTGCCAAGACATTCCTGGAATTGCTTCCAGAATCTCGAGTTAAATCGGGGATCTCTGTCTGAAACTATTGATACGGGTACTCCATGCCTTAATACGATTTCGTGCACATACAGATGAACCAACTTGTCCAGTGACGACTTCTCATTTATTGGAAGGAAATGCGCCGACTTCGGAAGACGATCAATTATAACCCATATTGCGTTATGTCCGGATTTTGTTCGCGGTAGTCCTACTATAAAGTCCATAGCGATATTTTCCCATTTCCATTCTGGAATCTTCAGGGGCTGAATTAATCCGCTTGGTCGTTGATGTTCTGCCTTTACTTTCTGACAAGTATAGCACTTCGCAACCCATTCTGCCACGTCTCGCTTCATATTTGGCCACCAAAAGTTCTTCTTTAAGTCTTGATACATCTTGGTGCTTCCCGGGTGGATTGAAAATTTCGAATGGTGGGCTTCACGGAGGATCTTATTCTTTAATTCAGGTACATGAGGAATCCATATTCTGGATGAAAACCTTAGTATTCCTTGCTCATCCCTTTTAGTATTAATCTCTTCTCCAGATAACTGATTTTTCTCTTTTTCCATTACTTCCTCTTGACACTTCTTTATCTTTTCCATTAGTGTTGGCTGAAAGGTCATTGCACGACAAACTTCTTTGACTTTCCCATAAGCACAAAGTTCCAATTCAAATTTTCCGATTTCTTCAGATAACTCTTTTGATGTTATCATCATATTCAATCTCTCCTTCCGACTCAGCGCATCGGCCACTACGTTTGCCTTTCCAGGATGGTAATTTATCGAACAGTCATAGTCCTTGATCAATTCCATCCATCTCCTCTGCCTCATATTGAGCTCTTTCTGAGTAAAAATGTACTTTAAACTCTTGTGATCCGTGTAGATTTCACACTTCTCTCCATAGAGATAGTGTCTCCAAATCTTGAGTGCGAACACTATGGCGGCTAGTTCCAAGTCATGCGTCGGATACTTTAACTCGTGCGGCTTCAACTGTCTTGACGCATATGCTATTACCTTACTGTGTTGCATCAACACACAACCCAAACCCTTATGTGAAGCGTCGCTGAATATTACAAAATTCCCTTGATCATCTGGAAGTACCAACACCGGAGCTGTTACCAACTTCTGTTTTAACTCTTGAAAGCTATTTTCACATTCTGCACTCCATTCAAACTTTTGATTCTTTCTGGTTAACTTGGTCAATGGCGTGGCGATTTTCGAGAAATCCTTGACGAATCTTCTATAGTATCCGGCCAATCCTAGAAAACTTCGCACTTCCGTAGGAGTCTTTGGCCTCTCCCAACTCATAACTGCCTCAATCTTCACCGGATCCACTTTAACTCCCTCATTTCCAATAACATGCCCCAAAAATTGAACTTCCTTTAACCAAAACTCACATTTGGTAAACTTGGCATACAACTTCTCTTGTCGGAGTATCTCCAATGCTATCCAGAGGTGCTGCTTATGTTCTTCTTCCGACTTAGAATAAATAAGAATGTCATCAATAAATACCACGACAAATTTATCCAAATACTTCTTAAATACTCGATTCATCAGATCCATAAATGCGGCCGGAGCGTTGGTCAATCCAAACGGCATTACTAGGAATTCATAATGCCCATATCTGGTCCTAAATGCGGTCTTGGGAATATCTTCTTCCTTGATCTTTAATTGATGGTATCCCGATCTCAAATCAATCTTCGAAAAGCATTTTGCTCCCTTTAACTGATCAAAAAGGTCATCTATCCTTGGTAGCGGGTAGCGGTTCTTGATCGTTACTTTATTCAACTCCCGGTAATCTATGCATAGACGCATACTCCCATCTTTCTTCTTCACAAAGAGAACAGGTGCTCCCCATGGCGACGTACTTGGTCGTATCACTCCCTTATCCAATAATTCTTGTAGCTGGCTCGCCAACTCTTTCATTTCTGCTGGTGCCATCCTATACGGAGCCTTTGAAACTGGTTCCGTGCCTGGAGCAAGGTTGATCTCGAACTCAATTTGTCGATCTGGTGGTAAGCCTGGTAGTTCGTCGGGAAACACATCGGGTAACTCATTAACTACATGAATATCTTCCATGCTGGGGCTGCCTCTCTCTGAATCCACTACATATGCTAGGAACGACTCACAACCTTTTCTAAGTAACTTCTTAGCCTGAATAATTGTAAGAAATAGTTGCTCTTGCCTCTGCCCCTTAAATACTACCTTCTCTCCACTCTTCGTCTTTAAATACACTCTCTTGGTCTTACAATTTATCTGAGCGCTATTCTCTCCTAACCAATCCATTCCTAAAATTATATCAAACTCTCCCAGTTGAAGAGTATCAAGTCGGCTGAGAACTTATATCCCGAAATATCGATCTCACATTTTGGACAAAATTGATTCACAGGAATCTTCTCTTGGTTCACAATTACCACATTTACTACCTCACTCATAACCGTTTTATCACATTGGAGCTTATCAATGAAAGATTCTGATATGAAAGATCTTGTTGCTCCCGAATCAATCAATACTTTAGCTTTGACATTATTGAATAAAAGTGTACCTGCTATCACCTCAGAATTCTGAACAGCATCTTTCATCTTTAGATCAAATGTCCTTGCTGTTGCTTGCGGGGTTGGTGCGGGTGGTGGAGGTAATGCCAATACCTCTGCTGGCACGCTTGCACTGGTACTTGCCACGTTCATCAGAGCTCTGACTGGTCCTGTTGCCTTACACTCCCTAGCCATGTGTCCAGTTTTCCCACACTTGTAACACGTAACTCCTGGCTTCGGCATCTTGCACTCGTTTGCCAAATGTCCCTTCTGATTGCACCTATAACAGGTCATACTCAGCTTATTGCATACTCCGGGGTGCCTTCTTCCACAGTGCTTGCATTCCGGTCTCTGGAACCTGTTTTCTCCAACTTGCCCTTGGCTTTCCTGGTGGTTCCCTTTTGATTCTTGCCTTTTTCCCAAATTTCCCTTCCTTTGAAAATTTCCGCCCTTCTGGAAACCAATCCTCTTTACATTCCGATCTTGCGAACTTCCAGCTTCAGACTTTTCTCCATAAAATGGAACCTTCCTCTTCTTGTTATCCCTCTCTTTCCTTGACTGCATCCCATTATTCTCAATCAGAGCAGCTTTCTGTACTACTCCCGCATAAGTTTCAAGCTCAAACATAGCCACCCTATCTCTGATCCAAGGCTCCAATCCTTGCTGAAATTTCTTTGCTTTTTCTTCCTCAGTGCTAGTATACTTTGTCACAAACCTTGACAACTCAGTGAACTTCTTCTCATATTCCAGTACAGTCATGTTCCCTTGCTTTAACTCAAGAAATTTTAGCTCCATCTGATTCTGCATGTACTTAGGGTAATATTTGTCCAGAAATAACTTCTTAAATCTCTCCCAAGAAACCTGTTGAGTGACTTCCATAGCTTTTACTGATTCCCACCAATAGATGACTTCTCCCTTCAAGAAGTAAGTGGCATACGGCGTCTTCTGATCGTCTCCTAACTGTACCAACTCAAAAGCCCTTTCCATCTCCTTGATCCATGTGTTTGCTATCACTGGATCAGTGGTATCATGAAATACAGGTGGATTCACATTCTGAAAAGCTTTGAAAGTGACAATTTGTCTAGGTGGTACTGGTGGTTCAGGTGGTTGGTGTGGCTCACGGTTATCTTGGTTTTCAATTCGTTGTTG
The DNA here is from genome assembly GCF_009905375.1 of Apium graveolens. Lineage (NCBI taxonomy): Eukaryota > Viridiplantae > Streptophyta > Magnoliopsida > Apiales > Apiaceae > Apium > Apium graveolens. The sequence goes on from NC_133654.1 coordinate 114,559,071, forward strand.
AAGAGTTAGTTGTTGTTGAGCTATAGCATTGGTTTGCTGTTGCAAGGTTTCCAGTAGTCGAAGAATGTTTGGGTCTGTGGTGAAGGTGGTTGTTGGGTTCTTCTTTTTGGGAGGCATGATCCTAAAATAAGAGTTGTGTCATAACAGATATGAATGATAAAATGATTCGAGGGTATCGCATGGCATTCTCATTTACATATGGCGTCAAGTTTCCAAATTAAGCAGATATGATGATAAAAACATAAAATAACAGTTGAGAGCAAATGGAACAATAGCACATAATTATTGAAATTTTAAAGGTCACAGTACATAGGATTGGGACATAGTCTGATTCTAGGAATAACAGGCTTATTTAAAGGAAAGACGGAAACAACTGGGGATTCCATAGAGTCTGATAGTACAACAACATGAAAGGTAAATGGAAAGAACTAAGGCTCCACTCCATCTGAACGGGGCTTGGTAGTCTTTTCCTCTCGAAGCGTCTTCACAATGCTCTGGAGCTCATCCGCCACCATCTGAATGACATACTGGCTGGTACGGTCCCGGTGTGCTGGCATCTCCTCAAGCTTAGTGTTGACATACTGAACCAAGGTCTCAAGTCTCGCAATCATCTGCTCCTTGGGCTTCCCTTCGTAGTTTCAGCTGTCCGGATACACGTTCTTCAGTCGGTCTATCAGTCGGTCGTACTTGCCCTGAAGCATGTCGAACTCGCGCCTCAACTCAGCATACACGGAGAAAGCAATAGTGTCGTCCGACCCAGAGGATGACGAGGAATGCGCCCTTTGCTGACAACCAATAAGAGGAGTATTAATAATAATTTACTTAACCTACTCTCTCGCATAATATCTATAACCTACACACAAATCCTATAACCTATTTGGGCTGTCCAGGGACTCTAAACCGTAGCTCTGATACCAAAACCTGTCACACCCCCAACTTAAATAGCGAAATAAATATAGCTATTACATCATTTTAATGAAGGATACACAACCAATCCAAGATCTTACAGTTTAGGGTTTGGAACAGCCCATCACTACCAGCTATTACATCTGATTACAAATACCGAATCCTCACAGCTATTATTACTTATTCTACCTGACCTCGAACATAAGCATCAGCATCACAGGTCTTACGGGCAGTCTGCTTGAATCTAACCATAGCTGCTAGCTGTAATATCAGGGTAAAGCAAGAAGTGAGCCAAAAGCTCAACAAGTGCTAACAGTACAACGCAAAACATAAATCGAGATATACCTTTAGGAATGACAATGGAAAGACATAATCAATGATAACGAGAGATAAAACTTATGTGAGTTGGCATCATTTTGCTTGCATCAAAACAATTTTAAAATCATTCTTAATCAAAATCATTTTATGACGCTACGGATTACAGCCGGTGATCAGCCGCGAAGTAATCCCGAACGTCGCTGGGTTCTAAAACATTATTGGGAATCCCTAGGCAACTTTTAAGCCTAATATAAGTGTGGAAAGGACTCGCGTCTCAGTCCAGATCCACCATTCAAAGAAAACATTTATCCCCCTTTGGGACTGAAAAATCCACATTTTAATCATTTTAAAAACTGATGCCGATTTATGACAAAATCTCTTTCGACTGTAATCATTTTTATCAAGGGATTATAGATCAACTTGAAACACTGGAAATATGACACTAAATCTCAGGGCCATGATCCACTAGACTTTACTATATTAGGGTAATTGAGAGGTTTCCATAAACAAGAACTTTGACAAGGAAATTGAGCAAGGCTATTGGATAATATGAAAGAGTAATGCCAAACTAGGCTTAAAGCAATGGTTGTAGACAAGGTATAGGTATTAGAACATCAAGAAGATAAGCATCACTGGTTCCAATAGGATAGAGGTGTTAAAATATAAAGAAAGTGATCATCAGCTCAAGATATAACAGGGTATCAAGCTTTAGGGTAAGGATAGGGTTATCAAACAATCATGAATGAATTTAAGAAATGATTGGCTTTTAGGTATCAAGATAAAGTTTCTATCGAGGTTATTTCAAGAGTTGAATCAAAGCATCAGGGTGCAATATCAAGATTTCTCAGGGATCAATAGCATGATAATCAAAAGGATCAATAAAGTATTATAACAAATCTCTATTTTATCATGGCATTAAACTATCATGAAAGACTTTTGAAATACTTGCAATACGTACTCAAGGGTTCATGGCATCTCTATGTAACTCAAAGATAAACAAAAGATACGCTTGATTTAAATATATCAAAATGACTCAGGATAATTGCATCGATATATATATGAACTGTTTACAGTAAATACGAAGGTCAAGTTGAATCACTTGCCTTGAGATAGACTGGTCTGGTCTGACTGGTAGGAGCAACAACTGGAGCTTCACTCGACTTTTATGGCAAGTTTTCCCTCGTCTCGAGATCCTACATAAATAATAATAATCCTCATTATAATATATTCTTACCATCTTAACCTATTTACAACCCGAAATTAAACATGGATGGCACTTAGGCCTATACGCACTTAATTCATATCCACCATTATATTTTCAAATGTACACACGTAGCCACATAATCACATATCGTATATTAATACCAAATAACATCATATACACCATAATGCCACACTAGGCTTGGATGATCTCGACTCACCACTTAAGTCACTTGGTCGCTAACTAAACAAAGTCTTCAAATTTGGGCTTCCTAACTCAATGTGCCTTTCCTAAATTATCCAAAACCTATTGACCCTCACTTGAGCCTTTTGCTCTACTGACCTTATACTATCTTACAACTATGGTGGTCGACCTAATACTCACTTCTAAGTGTTCTAAAGCTATGTGATAAGTGAAAGTGCTCACTGGTGCAAATTTCAGAATGGTAACTAAGGTTTCTTGAGTGCATTAGACACTCTTAAACTACAAGTTTTTCTTCAAAATTTTTACACAAGACTCTCCTGACCTAAGGGCATCTCACAAGCTTGATGTGGCTCAAAGGCCTGGCTTGGCCTTCTTGGGCCTAAGCTAAAAGTCCAAGGTTCCCCTGTTTTTCTGGGCAGAAAATGCCCTGACTTGAATTATCTTGTGACACATGGTTCTAGCTCATATCCTATGAACTATGGTTGGAAAAAATTCTCTGACATACCCTCTAACTAAGGCTCAATTGGGCCTAATGAGGGCCTACCCATGACATGGCCAAATCTCCCTATTTCTAAGTTGCAACAAAACTGTCCCCTGCTGGACAGATTTTGTTATTCTACTTGTGCACCTAACCAAATGACATGCAAACCTCCAACCAACTCCTAAAACCTATTATATACTCCCCATACTAACTTCTGGTAGCTTGGGCTTCAAAGTGCACATCAATGACCTGGTCAAAACTCACTCTAAACCTCAGGGTACTAAACTGATTTTTCTGCAGAAACTATAACTCTCATTTTTCCAAGGCTTTGACTTGACAAACCTATCTAACAACAACTCAAAACTTAAACAAAGACTTATACATGGTATTCTACTGAACTAACTCCCTTTTTCTCAAAATAACCTTGGTGAGATCATCCTTACCTAAGGTGCAACTATGGCAAAACAAAAGAGACTACTCTTTACAAATCACAAACCTTTATGCTCTTGAAGCAACAAGATATATATATATTTTTTTTATAATAGATAACCACGAATTATTACCATGCAATAAGAAGTATAAATCAATATTAATACATTATTCCTACTGAAATTAAGGCTCACTAACAACATGAATCTAAATGATCAAAACTTCCAAAAAAATCAAAAGTGATTTACATGCATGCATGCTTTCGGATCTTTCAAGCCAAAGCAACATGATTTCCAAATAAATTTTTATCATAATTCAACATGCAAGCCTAACATGGATTACAACTAAATGATCAACTAGCATGCAAAAGGGTTTTATCAAGCTTTTACTATAAAATTCACGTTATCATCACAAAATACACAAAAATGTAACAAGGCAACAAAACACCATCCATTCGGCTCCTATCAAGTCATGGCCGAATGGATTAGGGTAAGAACAACATTTCATAAGTGTAACACTCTTATGTCTAGCCATTCTTGACCCTATGATACTATATCTCATGGTGAAAGCCTTAGATTCACAAGAATCAAGGAGGTTCACTTTGAGTTTAACAAAAACATCACCATGCAAGGTCAAAACATAGGTTTTTCACTCTAAACTTTTGAAATATATATAAGAATAACATATAGGGAGTAAAATTACTTGGATATAAGATGATTGTTTGAGTGAGAGTTGAAGAAAGAAGGGGATGGGGCTCGGTTTTGGTGGTTGCCGAGAGGGGAGGGGAAAACCGAGAGGTGAGGGAGGAGGGAGGGAGAAGAGAGTGAAGTGGTGGGGTGAAGTGAGGTGATGATCACTTCTTGGACTTGTTTTTATGCATTGATTTGACTATAATGTGAGTGGGTTTGAGATTTTACAAGAGTAACCCTCCAATATAGTTAGGTAGATTTGCATGCAAGGGTAAAGGGGTAAATTGGTTAGCAAAATGTGAGTTAGTGGGGTTGAGAATGTCTTCTTTGCCCTTTGATTAAATAGAAGAGAGTTTGCATGCAAGGTTATTCATGTAATTTGATAAATATGACAAATAAAATTTATAATGATTTATTTTTATAAAATAAAATACAAGTTCAAAAATTATAAAATTTATACCATAAATTAACTTGTATTTTTAGAGACTTTATAAAATCATTTTCACAATTTGTGAACAAAATGCCTTTTAAAAGAAGATTTTTCCAAAGCTTAGAATATTCCTTATAAATCAAAAATAAAGAAATTAAATAAACTCTTGCTTTGAAAAATCATATACTACCCAAAGCAAATTTATAATGCAGAAATTTTCACTCACACAAACATACAATCATTGAATATATTTTCATTTGACTTAATATTATACCAAATTCACAAATAATATTACATAAAATGCCGGTCGTAACATGAATGAACTTGGAATTGAAACTATTGTGGACTCTGTGCTGATTGATGAGATTTTGGGCACAGATGTTTCAACATTTCCTGGAAGAATTGGCGAGCCAACAAATCATCCAAAAGATGATGCTCACTTGCACTAGATTTTGGCTTCCCCAACAAAGTTAAAGAAGGGGAATCAGGAATTGATGTGTTGATCATATCCACATCCAGAGAGTTTGTTGGAGAATTTGGTGTTTGAGGTGCTTCTATAACTAATGATTTTGGCTGTGACTTCACATTTATTGGAGCCACATCAAGTGAAATTTGTGAAGGTGCAATGATTGTGTCTTTAGCACCAGTTTGCACAGTGTGTGAACCCTGTTCATCCCCGAGGGTTTTTGATTTCTTCTTTCTGGCTTAAGTTTTTGGTGAGCTGGTGTCCCTTACCCTTTTGACCTATGCTCTTGGTTGAGAGCTTTGTTCAATAGTCACAACCTTTTGGGAGGACGCAACTAGAAATGAGCTTTTATCCTTATTAATCAATGTAATTTGTTGGGAAACTCCAGTGTGGCTAGGCTGGGAAGCACTCAACTCTCCATCCTTATCCTTAGGGTTTCTTTTATGTTCACCCTGTCCCTCATCTACCTTTCCCACCTTCACACTCCCCTATTTGGTTTTGGTGGATTTTACAACTGACATCTTTTGAGAGATACCAGATGGGGCTTTCTTTGATTTGGATTTTTGAAATTTTTGATGGTTTAGTAGCTTGGGTAGGCAACTGTTGGGTCATTGACACAATTGCCATAGCTACACTAGAATTCAAAGAAATCTGTGAGGTTGGAAGAGTAGGGACATATGAACTTACCTCACTTACCTGAGGTGCTTCCATTACAGGGAAATAGAAGCGTGGCCTCTCCTTGTGATGATTTTCCCTGTTCAAATCTGCAATAATTCTCCTCTCTTGAACCCAACAATCTGAAGGGTTTTTAGCACATAAACGCAACGAAAACGTAAATTTAAATCTTAAAAAAAAACGAAACCCTCCGCAGGATCCATGCGAAAAATAATATTTAATTCGTAGTTCAGTATGTTTACCTTAAGAAACTTTACGTTAATGGAAAGATGGAAGTCTTTAATAGCGATCCAAGAATGATGAACGGAAATCCCTAGCAGCTGCTCCTCAAGTATGAAACACTCCACCGGTATCCACCAAGAGTACAATGTGATGGAGGAGGAAGAGGTTGAGAGAATTAGTTGCCTCCCTCTTCTTCTACTTTAGAATTAGGATTAATTATTTGGGTTGAGGAAAATAGGGTTTATAATAATATATTTATAGGCAACATTTTCAGCTGAAAATTTTCCATAAAATATTATTATTATTAACCCTTTAATTGATTATTCCTATTAACCAATTAACTAATAATTAAAACACCTTTTAATCATTAATCCCTTTTCTAAACACTTTAGAAAAATAATTCTCTCACTTGATTTAATTTTCAAAATTAAATTATTAATTAATAATATTAAGAATTAATTAAATCTCATTTAATTAATTATTAAATCTGCTAATTAATTATTTATTTCACAAATAAATAATTACCAGCCATTATTAATTAATTCCTCCACCATTAAATCATTCTCTTTTATGGTGTGACCCTGTAGGTTCAATATTAAGCCGGTCGTAGAAATAAATAATAATAAAACTATTTTATCATTATTTATATAAATTCTCTAATTCATTAAATATGATTAATTAATTCTACATCGTGAGGGATACTTCTCAGCATATCGCGACTATCCGAATAATACGAATTCACTGCTTAGAATACCAAGAACCTATTCAGTGAGTAGTTACCGTACAATCAATTCCTTCTACCCTACAATGTCACGATTAAATACAAGGCATGGAACTTGTGTCAAGCCTATCTTATTTAATCATTTCCTTTCCCATTCACTATGCTTAGTTCTATTTAATGTAAATTAGGAACTCCTTTCTAATTTCATTCACTCTGGCCAGAGATTCCTGAACTAGCATAAGTGGATCAGCATTGAACATTTTCTTCCTTCACTGGAAGGGGTAGATCCTTTATTGATCATACACTATCTTTGTGTACAAATTTCTATACCCAGTAGAGCCCTTATAATTGTCCCTGGAGACTAAGAACTAAACCAAAGCATAGTTCAGTGTACACAAGATGACTATGATGACCTCAAGTCTAAGGATACTTGTACAACTATCACTATGTGAACAACTGCTGACACGTGAGTGAACTCCATCAGTTGTTCAGCTGTGTGAGTCATGTTCATTGAACTTATTCTATAATAAGCACCTACATATTAGCTATAGTGTCACCACATAAATGTCTATGAGAACAGACATCCTTCATAATGAAGCAAGCATAGTATGTACCGATCTTTGCGGATTACTAATTACTAGTTAGTAATCCTACGACCAGGAAATATTTAAGTTTAGAGTTATCATGTTTTAGGTCTCATTATTATGATCTCATCATAATCCATAAAATGCTTTACTCTAAACTATGGTATATCTTATTTAAACACTTAAATAGATAAAGCCCACAATAAAACCAAAACAAGTCTTTTATTAATATCAATGAAATCAAAACAGATTACATAAAAGTTATTCCTAAATCATCATACATGTTTGGACTTAGGACACATCTCTTTCACAATCTAATTTGTTGTTTGGATTCTCAAGCATAATTCCCTCAGAGAGGTGGTTAGCTAACATCATGAAAAATCTAGCATAGTAAACATTTTTACCCCTCTTATTTAACTGACCTAATTTAAACCCTAACTCAAACAAAACAAGATCACTAAAATTAAAGAACTTATTTGTAACTAGCATGTAAAGCATAGAAATATTGGCGGAATCAAAATTACTGATTTTACCAAAAAAGACCTTGGTCACTACATCACACATGAAATTCCATTCCTTCCTAAGACCCAATCTCCTAATGTCACTTAACTTAGAAGTAGAGAGTGCATAGTTTATGGAATTTAGCATATTAACTATATCAGTGTCTGTGTGTGGTGAGGTCACAGTATTATCAGGAATTTTGAAACATGCTTTAACAACATCACTATTGATACAGAATTCCTTACCCTTAATAGTGAGTGTGATGGTCTTATCATTCGAGTTGTATGAAGCAGTAGTCCACATCTCTTTAACAACCTCACAGAAGATGGTGGGTGATTCTAGCATTGCATAACTGAGTTTATAGTTCTTCACGAAATCCATCATTTTGTGGTAGTCACTTGAACGTTGAATCCCCTTGTTTACCAAAGCCGTGAAGTTGTTCTTCTCATAGATGTATCCAGTTTGTGACATGATCTTGACTACTGGTGCCATTGTTAGAGAGTGGAAATTACAGAGATAGAGATGATAGTTGCTTTTGAGAGAGAGAATTTAGAGCAGATAATTTGAGAATGATAAAAGAAAAGCAATGGAAATGAAAAAAGCTTTTATACTATCTCAAAAATAATTATCAAAAATAATAAAGTAAAATAAAGTAACCAATGAAAATTGCCCAAAATAGCCGTTTAAAAATAAACAGTCAAAATTCCATCAATTATCTGTTGTGTTATACTTATAAACTGTAAGTATACTCGATGGATAAAGTTTAGGGAATTAACGACTAAGATTCAGACAATTCGACGGATGAGAATAAATCAGTTATCTATCGAGTTATAAAATATTCCAGAGAAGTAATTGATTTTATTAATAAAATATATACCGCGGATGATCAAACTCGATGGATACTGATCATCCGTCGAGATGTAAATTTTGACTTAGCCAAAATTTCATCATAGACTGTAAAACCAATTAAATTTCTGGCTGCATTACAACTTGCAAATTATCTGAAAAGATTTAAGAATAATTGAGCATACCTAACTCACTTACCAACCTTGAAAAGGTGGATTCATCTAGTGGCTTGGTAAAAATATCTGCAAGCTGCTTCTCACTTGGAACAAAATGTAGTTCTACAGTACCATTCATTACATGTTCCCTTATGAAGTGGTACTTGATGTCTATGTGCTTTGTCCTTGAATGTTGTACTGGATTTTCAGTGATGGCAATTGCACTTGTGTTATCACAGAAAATAGAAATCCTTTCAACTTGCAAACCATAGTCTAGCAATTAATTTTTCATCCACAAAATCTGTGCACAGCAACTGCCAGCAGCAATATATTCAGCTTCAGCTATAAAAGTAGAAACTGAATTTTTCTTTTTACTGAACCAGGACACAAGCTTATTTCCTAGAAATTGACAGGTTCCTGTTGTACTTTTTCTATCAATTCTACAACCTGCATAATCTGCACCTGAATAACCAGTTAGATCAAAACCAGAATCTCTAGGGTACCAAATGCCAAGTTTTGGTGTTCCCTTGAGATATCTGAAAATTCTCTTAATAGCTACTAAGTGAGATTCTCTAGGATCAGCCTGAAATCTAGCACACAAACATGTAGCAAATATTATATCTGGCCTACAAGCTGTTAAGTACAGAAGTGAGCCAACCATGCCCCTATAACTTGAAATATCCACAGACTTTTCAGTAGTGTTTAATTCAAGCTTAGTTGCAGTGGCCATGGGAGTTTTTACAGATGTGCAATCCATTAGATCAAACTTCTTTAAAAAATCATAAATATATTTAGTTTGACTAATGAATATTCCATCACCAACTTGCTTAACTTGCAAACCAAGAAAGTAAGTTAGTTCTCCCATCATACTCATTTTATACTTACTCTGCATCAATTTGGCAAACTTTTTGCAGAGTTTTTCATCTGTAGAGCTAAAAATAATGTCATCTACATTAATTGGAACAAGTATACTAGAGCCATTAACATTTATGAAGAATAAAGTTTTATCTACAGTACCTCTTGTGAAGTGATTTTCCAAAAGGAACTTTGATAAAGTGTCATACCAGGCTCTAGGTGCTTGCTTCAGTCCATAAAGTCCTTTCAAAAGATAGTAAACATATTCTGGAAAATTTGGATCTTCAAAACCAGGAGGTTGACTGACATAGACTTCCTCCTCCAAATCTCCATTCACAAAAGGCAGTTTTGATATCCATTTCATAGACCTTGAAATTGGCATTGGGCTGCACAGGCTAAGAAGATTCTGATGGATTCGAGTCTTGCAATAGGAGCAAATGTTTCATCAAAATCTATTCCTTCTTGTTGACAATAGCCCTTAGCAACCAATCTGGCTTTATTCCTTACTACTATGCCATTTTCATCCATCTTGTTTTTGAATACCCATTTGGTGTTTATTGGATTCTTTCCTTTATGCTTGGGCATCAGCTTCCATATCTTATACCTCTCAAATTCATTTAGCTCCTCTTGCATAGCTAAAATCCAATCAGGATCCAACAAAGCTTCTTCTACCTTCTTTGGTTCTTCTTTGGAAAAAAAGCTACTGTATAGACACTCTTCTTGAGTTGCTCTCCTTGTTTGAACTCTAGAAGATACATCACCATGATGAGCTCAAAGGGGTGATCCTTTGTCCACTTTCTTTGTTGAGGTAGATTAGCTCTAGATGAAGAGGCCTCATTGTTATCTTGATGTGTGATTGAGTTTTGATTGTTAGAAACTCCCCCTGAGTTAATGGATCTTTGATTTGAGAAAGGGGCACTTTCTGTAAGTGATCTATTCTGACTTCCAGCTTCTTTTGATGACCCAACGGATGGAGAATCTTGAGTACCGACGGATGAAGTTGGTTGTCTCCCGACGGATAAAGTAGATTGTCTCCCGATGGATGAAGCATTTTACAACTCGACAGATGTTGAATTTTGTGCTTCATTGGTAGGAGATTTTTCTGCATTATCCTTTGATACTGTTTCTTGATCACTTTCATCATCACTGTCATCACTAACCATCTCAACATTGTTAAATTTGAGGCTGTCATGGTAATCTCCATCTTGCAGTCCTTCAATCTTTTTATCATTGAACACAACATGTATTGATTCCACAAAAATGTTGGTTCTTGGATTGTAGACTCTATATGCTTTACCAACAGTCTGATTTAGCATCAAACTTCCCATTCTGATCAGTCTGATTTCTCAAGATATAGCATTTGCAGCCAAAGACATGAAGAAAATTTAGAGTTGGCTTCTTGTTCTTGAATAATTGATAGGGAGTTATGCATTTTTCTTGATTAATCAGAGAAATATTCTGAGTGTAGCATGCAGTATTTATAGCTTCAGCCCAGAAATATGTTGGTAACTTAGACTCTTCAAGCATTGTCCTTGCAGCTTCAATAAGTGATCTATTCTTCCTTTCCACTACTCCCGTTGTGGAGTTCTTGCTGCTGAAAACTCATGCAGAATCCCATTTTCCTCACAAAATGCTCTCATGACAGAATTCTTGAACTCAGTTCCATTGTCACTCCTGATTCTTCTAACTTTGAAATCAGGATGATTATTGACTTGCCTTATGTGATTGATGATGATTTCAGTAGCCTCATCTTTAGATTTTAGGAAATATGTCCAAGAGAACTTTGAGAAATCAACTACAATTACTAGGCAAAATCTTTTCCTTGAGATGGACAACACATTGACTGGTCCAAACAAATCCATGTGTAGCAGTTGTAAAGGTTCTTCAATTGTTGAATCAAGCTTCTTCCTGAATGATACTTTGATCTGCATTCCTTTTTGGCAGGCATCACATAATCCATCCTTAGAAACTCCACTTGAGGAACCTCTTACCGGTTCTTTGTTTAATAGTAAAATTCATGGTCTTGAAGTTTAGATGGGATAGCTTCTTGTGCCATAACCAACTTTCCTTCTGACTTGCTTTGCTGAGAAGACAAGTAACATATTCTGTATTTGATGAGTTGAAGTCAGCTAGGTACACATTTCCTTTTCTCACACCAGTGAGAACCACTTTGTTGCTTGTTAGTCACAACACAGGCTTCTGAATTGAAAGTTACTGAATTGCCTTTATCACAAAGCTGGCTGATACTCAATAAATTGTGCTTGAGACCATCCACTAAGGCAACCTCTTTAATGATGACATTGTCTTTTGAAATCAAGCCATATCCCACAGTATAACCCTTGATGTCATCTCCAAAAGTGATACTTGGGCCAGCTCTCTCCTTGAACTCTGTGAGCAGGGTAGAATCACCAATCATATGTCTTGAACAACCACTATCCAAGTACCATAGATTCTTTCTGTTTCCCTGCACACATCAAAATCAAATCAAGTTGATTTCGGTACCCAAGTTTCCTTGGGTCCTGCCTTGTTAGCTTTCTTTTACTGTTTCTTAGGTTTGATCTCATTTGAATTGGGGATATCAGATTCATCCTTAGTCATTTGAGTTGGACCTTTGAAACCATTCATAACAGCAGAATTGTCATGCATATTTTGATTAACAGGGAATAGCATGCTATTAGTAAACATGTTATTCCAGTAAGGCATGCTAAATGGCATTTGTGGCATACTAAATGCAGCATAATAAGGTTTAGGTGCAAATGGCATATTAGCAAACTGTGCATTCATATTCTGTGTAGACATAGCATTCATATTCATAGAATGCATGGCATTCATGTTGGGAAAATGAGGTGGCGCGGATATGGAAGTAGGCATGGCAGATTTGCAATTAACAGACAAATGATTTACACTACCACACTTGACACAGACTTTTATAGGAGCATATTTATCAGGTGTGTAGTTATTGTGTTTGTTAATCCCTACTTTACCATTTCTATTATTTTTCTTTTTAGCCTCTATTTTAACCTCAATCTTTTCAAGTCAGTCACTCAATTGCTTGACAGTAATACGACCAACATTAGCCTTTTTCTCCTTCTTCACTTGACTAGATTCTCCTGGAATAAAATTCTTGGAAACTGATCCATATTTCACATTTAACTTGATAAGCTTGGCTTTACTCACAGGCTTGCTCACAGTCGACGGATGAGGATTTATGTCACTCGACGGATAACCCATTTTGTTATCCGACGGATGACCCTCATCATCCGTCGAGTCTACATCTATTAGCAATCCTTCAACCAAATTGGATTCCAGCTTCTCCTTATCCTTCTTCCAGGCTGCATCACAAAAGGACTCAATACCTTGAACTTTGGTGATTTGAGCATGAACATCTCTAGATGTTTTCCATGCCTTAATCACCTTCTGTTCTCGTTCTAGCTGCTTCTTTAAAATCTCTTCTTTCCTCAAAGACTTAGTTAATTCCTCCTTAGCAATCTTACATTCAATTCTTAATTTTTGAAAATCAATTAACTGAGACTCTAGCACATTATTCCTCTCACTTAAAAACAAATTGTTTTCTTTGATTTTAGAATTTTCCTTAGTAAGAGACTTAAGTGTAACACACAAATGATATAATTTTGTAGACATTTCGTTTATAGCATCATTACACTCATCTTTAGATAAATATGCAAGGTTTGTAGTGATTACCTGATTATTTGAAGAACTTGTCTCTGTTTCATCAGACTTGGCCATTAGGGCTAGATTGACATAGCTGAAATCTTCATCTTCATCCAGACCATCTGCTGTCCAGTCATTTTCTTGTGTAATGAAAGCTCTTTCCTTTTGTTTGAGCAGCACAAAGTATTTCTGTTTATAATCCACAGGCTCAAACTTCTTTTTGCTGGAATCTGACTTTCTACACTCACTAGCAAAGTGCCCTGCTAAGCCACATTTGAAACATTTGAATTTAGATTTATCCACCATATTTCTATTTGGCTTAGCTGCTCCAAAGTTCTTCTTGAACTTGAGCTTGGCAAATATTCTGGAAAGAAATGCTAGATGTTCATCAATATCTTCCATGTCATCTTGGCTCAAAGAATCTTCATTTTCTGCTACCAGCCCCTTGCCCTTATTTTCACAGACCTTTGAAGTTGATTCAACAGCTTCCATCTTCATCTCCCTCTCTTTCTTTAACTCAACAACTAGTGCAAAGGATCCTCCTTTCTTGTTTCCTTTCTACATCCTCTCATCTTGCTGTGGCGCCCCAAAATCCGAGGTCAGGAATCTCGGAGACCACGCTTTCTAAACTACTACAACCACACAACTTACACCATAATATATAAATACTCACGCTTCACGACCTCACACTTATTACACACACACACTTACAGGTTATTTTCTTGGAAACAAACCATTCATAACTAGAGTGATTTCAACCATCAAATATATGCTTCTTGTTTATTCCGTTACATAAGTCATACTTATAAATAAGCTGAACTAAAAACAACTGAAAACTAATCCAGCTTATTCCAACTACCTGTGGTACAGCACAAAACAGTCTACGGAACAGCTGGCAATTTCCTACCTGTTTCCTAGCTGTGGTTCTCATGGCAGACATCTTGATTCACTGTTGTGTTGTGTGAATTTAAGAAAACAAGTGTGAGCTATAATGCCCAGCATAATAATGTATAGTATGAAAATGACTGTATGATAACTTACGTAAAACATCATATATGATAATTCTGTTTTATTCGAAAATAGTTTTCCCTTGGTGATACACACCTTCTTATGAAAACATTTCTTTAGGGGATTTTATTATCCTGTGAATACCTTAATAGGAAACCCAGCACCTAGGCTTGGGTTACGGTATTGCATCACAATTCCAATTGGAAGAAATTAGGACACTCGTTGGAGCCACCGTATACGATGATCAGTCGTAATACGATAATAGTAACCTTTTCTACTAGTAGAAGGATGACACCTTCGTATCCCGGTTATCACCCTTGCCGCATTCGGGCTACGTGTCCCATTTTTTGGTATACACATACTTTACAAGTTCCTGAGTACACAGAGTACCTTCGCCTGCAGTACCTTTGGTAGTCCATCTAGCACACATAGTACCAGAGTCTACCCCTCCATTGTCGTTTAAAAAGAATTCTATCAATCTCGAGAACTCGAACCACATCGAAGTTCCCCAAGCGTTTTGCTTGTTGATAGAAATGGTTTATCTTACTAAGATATAAATGTATATATGTATATACGTACTTCCAAGATTTTCGGAGGAAGTACTTAGGATGTGAGTTGACCGTTGTCAACAGATAATTTAATAAGGGGGAAAAGTTTCTTCTTGAAACTATATTCAAAATATTAAATAAGTCGGGATAATATTCACCGACGATCTGAAATTATTTGAATGATATTTCGAAATCAGGAAGTATATTTTAAATCAGAATTTATGATTTTTAAATCAATAATAAACCCTTTGTGAATAATAATTAATTAAATAATAATCGATAAATAAATAAACCTCGAATGAGTTTACTCTCTAAAAGAATATTTAAAATAATATTCCTCAACTAGTTTATGTCTACGTAATTAATAATTTTTCATGTATAATCGGGTTTGAAATACATGATCGTTGGAGTATACTTCTCCCGTAATAAAGGAATAGGTATATAGTATTTATTATTCGAACAATAAAATATAGTTGAGGTAATATGATCGTTGGGAAATCGTTTTAATAAAAGTTTGAGATATTTTTAATATTTCGTACGTGGACGTTAAGTCCCTTTAAAACGTACTATTATGGACTTGTAATCGTCCTATAATATCACCGGAATGAATCTCGGGTTTTCATCTTAACATCCTGACCGACTCTCGGTCTTATAATCATATGTCACGCTTAAAACGGAATTAAATATTTTACGATATATACTTATCGTACAACATCGCTACATTATGCGAAAATTCAACAACTACGTATCATGGCAAGCATGGTATTTATGCAATGATAGTAAAACAATCCTTTCACAATACAACAGTAAAATGGAGTTGGGTTCGTAAACTTGCATGGGTATCTCGAGGTGGAGGATGCTCTAGGTTCCGCTCAGAAAACTATAATCATAAACACAATTCGCTTCGTTAGGTTCCGTTCTAATTTACGGCGACTCGTACTCATGTGCTACTTATTATGCACCCTCTCAACTTGTATTATCCTTATTATTCCTTTAAGTCATTATTCACATGGTCGCTTTATTTTTCTAAGTATCTTAGGTTCATTTTCATTTTCGTCGTCAGCTCCGCTTATGGATTCTACGTTTTCTAATCGCGCGGCCTCGGCTCCGATATTTTTATAAAACTGAAAAATCATTTTTTTACTTGAAATTTTTATGGAAGTTAGGAAACTCAATATGTTACTCTCTGTAAATATTTCATGATTTATGAACACTTTTAAGTCGACCCTTTATATTTTCAAAGTTCGTAATTTGTAGCAGTTTTTGTTGCGTAAATCACTTTTAGTAAACCGACCATAACTTTTGATCCGTAAATCGGAATCAAGCGATTCAAGCGCCTAAACGATCCTTATGACATTGTCTATCATAAACAAGGGTTATTTTTCAAGAAACTTCATTTTACATCTCCGGCACTTTCTGCAGAAACTTAAAGTTACGATTTGTTGGTTTTAACGGAATTACGTTTACGATCGGGGTTTCGTTTACGCCCTAACTCTAAACACAACTAAATATCAAGATTTCATCATTACCACTTCTAAAACTAGTTTTATAACTACATACTAAATGGATCTTAAAAATGAATCTTAAATAAAATTGGGCCAAAGATTTTTACCTTTCTTGAAAGCTTGAGATGTGTTCTTGAGGATGGTGGAGTCTTGGAAGTGCTTGGTATGATTTTTGGAACCTAAAACCACCATGGAAATCAAGAAACTAAAGAGGAGTTACTATTCATACTATTCACTAGTGACTTTCTTGATTTTATTTCACCCATCAAAATTTGATAAAAAGAGATGAAAGAATTTTATTACCTTAATTTGATTGATAGGAAGCTTGAGAATAAATGGGATGATTTTACCATGGCTAGATTTTGATATTTGAATTTGAATTCCTCCCTTCTTTCTTGAAAAGCCGAATGGAAGAATGAAGGGGTGGGGGGTTTTATGCTTGCTTCTCTTGGTTGCTTCTAGGAAATGGGGTGGTGATATCTTTATCTTGATTTTTATTCTTCCTAGTATAGAATTCTAGGTTTATTCCTTGTTGCAAATCTTGAGGACAAATCCAAGTAGCTTGCTAGCTTACAAGCTAAACTACATGTGTTAGCTTCCTTAGCACACTATTTGGCTAGCTTGCTTGATCATCCTATGGTTAGCTCACTATTTGATGAAGTAACCATGCTTACTTTCTTACCATGGTTAGTTAGTGCGTTACGTTTATTTAATCGTTTACGTGTTCGCTCGGTCGTTTAAGCATTTTCGTAATACTTACTCGTAAATGATTCGCGACGTAATTCCTTTTGTATTTATTCCTTATAATTTGATTTATCATACTTGAATATAAATCTGCAGGGTTTTAATCTGGTAATTATATTGTGATTCCCATCATCCTCGATGAGTCGTAAATACGGTCATTTTTCAAAGTTCCTTTTCTTCGAAAACTAGTAGCAATTATATACACTCATTTGGTGCGTATAATCATAATATCAACTCCGAAACTCCTTTTCTCATGCATTACATAGTGTGGGCTCAAAAGTTTTTTCTGTCCGTCAGGGTTACTATTCATTAAACATTTTACAATGTCTCAAAAATCTGAGTTATTACAGTCTTCCCCTCTAACAAGGATTCCGTCCCGGAATCAATTAGAAAATAAGTGGGGATATCTATTCCTCATTGCGTCTTCAAGTTCCCAAGTTGATTCCTCAACATTTTGATTTCTCCATAAGATTCTAACCAGCTTCACAGTCTTGTTTCTCAACACTTGTTTTTTTTGGTCCATTATCCTTACTAGCTGCTCGATGTAGGTCAGGTCTGGTTGTAAATCTACCTGCTCGTATTCTATTACATGTTGTGCATCTACATGGTACTTCCTTAACATGGACACGTGGAACACATTGTGCACTTGTTGCAGATTAGGAGGCAAGGCGAGCTCGTAAGCTAGAGGTCCTATTCTCCTCAAAATTTCAAAGGGTCCTATGAATCTGGGACTCAACTTCCCTTTCTTCCCAAACCTCATCACTCCTTTCCACGGAGATACCTTCAATAGCACAAAATCTCCTACTTCGTATTCCCTATCCTTTCTGGTCTGGTCGGCGTACTTCTTTTGTCTGTCCTGAGCTGCTACCGGTCTTTTCCTGATAAGTCTCACCATTTCTCTGGTCTGTTGGACTAACTCTGGCCCTAATATCTTGTGTTCTCCAACTTCGTCCCAACATAGGGGAGAGCGACATCTCCTTCCGTAAAGAGCTTCATATGGAGGCATTCCTATGCTAGCGTGATAGCTGTTGTTGTAAGCAAATTCGATCAGGGGTAAGTGGTCATCCCAATTTCCTTTGAAATCAATGGCACATACTCGTAGCATATCCTCTAGGGTCTGAATAGTCCTTTCTCTTTGTCCATCAGTCTGGGGGTGGTAAGCGGTACTCATGTTTAGTCTGGTGCCTACGTATTCTTGGAAGCTTCTCCAAAATCGAGAATTAAACCTTGGGTCTCTATCTGACACTATGGCTACAGGAACGCCGTGTCTCACTACAATTTCCTTCAAGTAGATATCCACCAACTTGTCTACGGTATACCTTTCGTTGATTGGTAGGAAGTGTGCGGACTTGGTCAATCTATCTATGATAACCCATATGGCATCATGATCGGTCTTTGTCATTGGTAAGCCTGTCACAAAATCCATGGATATATGCTCCCATTTCCATTCCAGAATTTCCAGGGGCCGTAATAGTCCACTAGGTCGCTGATGTTCAGCCTTCGCTCTCTGGCATGTCAAGCACTTGCTGACCCACTCTGCCACTTCTCTTTTCATGTTAGGCCACCAATAATATTCCTTAATGTCACGGTACATCTTCATACTTCCTGGGTGGATTGAATATCTGGAGTTGTGCCCTTCGTGCAGCAGCTCATCCTTTAACTCTTGCACATTTGGAATCCAAATTCGGGACGCATACCTCATGATCCCTTTCTCGTCCTTCTCGCATCTCACTTCTTCACCGGTCAATGTTCCTCTTTCTTCGCTCATCTTCTTTTCCTGACACACTAGTATCGTTTCAGTCAGTTCAGGCACTAGCTTAATCTCAAATAATCCTTCTGTTCCTTTACTGGTCGTCCTCACGTCAATTTCCATTTTCTCAAATTCTTTAATCAATTCCTCAGATGTCATTATCATTTTGAGTCTTTCCTTCATACTAAGGGCGTCAGCCACCACATTGGCTTTACCCTGGTGATATAAAATTTCACAGTCGTAGTCTTTTATCAACTCTAACCATCTCCTCTGTCTCATGTTCAGTTCTTTCTGAGTGAAAATATATTTGAGGCTTTTATGGTCTGTGTAGATCTCGCATTTCTCACCGTATAGGTAGTGTCTCCAAATTTTTAGGGAAAACACTATGGCTGCTAGTTCTAGATCGTGCGTCAGATATCTGCTCTCATTCTTCTTTAATTGTCGAGAGGCATATGCTATAACTTTGCCGTGCTGAATTAGTACACATCCTAATCCTTTAAGCGATGCGTTGCTGTATATCACAAACTCTCCTTTTCCATCGGGAAGAGCGAGCACTGGTGCTGACACCAGCCTCCTTTTCAGCTCTTGAAAACTCTCCTCACATTTTTCTGTCCATACAAACTTTTCTGTTTTCCGGGTAAGTCTAGTCAGTGTACTGGCTATCTTAGCAAAATCTTGCACGAACCTTCGGTAATATCCTGCTAAACCCATAAAACTCTTAACCTCTGTTGGGGTAGTTGGTCTTTCCCAATTGGATACCGCCTCTATTTTGACAGGGTCAACTAAAACTCCTTTACTCCTCACCACATGTCCCAAAAACTGAACTTCTCTTAACCAAAATTCGCACTTCGAAAACTTGGCATACAATTTCTCATTCCTCAAGATTTCTAAGACTATCCTCAAATGTTCTGCATGTTCTTACTCTGTCTTTGAGTAGATCAGAATATCATCTATAAAAACTATCACACATATATCCAGGTACTTTTCGAACACTCTGTTCATCAAATCCATAAAGGATGCCGGTGCATTGGTTAACTCAAACGACATGACTAAGAACTCATAGTGCCCATACCTAGTGCGAAAAGTAGTCTTCGGTATATCTTCCGGTTTGATTTTCAACTGGTCATATCATGTTCTCAAATCTATTTTGGAAAAGTGTACAACTCCCTTGAGTTGGTCGAATAGGTCATCAATCCTGGGGAGAGGGTACCTATTCTTAATAGTCAGCTTATTCAGCTCTCGATAGTCTATGCATAATCTCAGACTGTCGTCCTTTATCTTTACAAACAGTACTGGCGCTCCCCATGGCAACACACTGGGTCTTATCATTCCATTATCTAATAACTCTTGCAGTTGAGAAGCTAGTTCCTTCATCTCAACTGGGGCTAGCCTATATGGGGCCTTGGATACTGGTGCCGTTCCTGGTGCTAATTCTATAGTGAACTCTATTTCCCGGTCAGGTGGCAATCCTGGTAAGTTCTCTGGAAATACATCCCCGAATTCGTTTACTATGGGTATGTCCTGTATATTAGGGACTTCCTTTTTGGTATCTACCACATAAGCCAAATAGGCCTCGTTTCCCTTCCTTAACAATCTTTTTTCCTGTAACATGGTCAGAAATTTCTGGTTCTGTCGTTGACCTTTAAACACTACTTCTTTTTCATTTTGCATTCTTATCTTTACCCACTTCCGTTCACAATCTATTTATGCTCCGTTACTGGATAACCAATCCATTCCTAAGATTACATCGAATTCTCCTAATGCAAATGGGATTAGGTCAACCTCGAAGACCTTCCCTTCTAATTTCAACTTGCACTTAGGGTGTACTTGATTTACAGGAATTATTTCTTTGTTTGCTATTTCCACTTGTAATCTCTCACGTAAGGGTATGGCATTAAGTTTTAACTTTTTAGCAAAATCTTGAGATATAAATGACTTGGTTGCTCCAGAATCAAATAGGACATTTGCATGTTCAGAATTTAACAAAAGGGTACATGCTATCACGTCAGTGTTTCGGACAACATCCTGAATAGTCATGTTGAAGGTCCTAGCAGCTGGGGGTCGGTTGGAGGCAGCTTTGCTCATCCCTGAGGCTGGGGGATTCAACATCGGGCAATCCTTTCTCATCTGTCCTACCTTCCCACATTGAAAACACGTTACATTGGGTCGGGTGCAGTTGTTGGCAAGTTGTCCGATTTGGTCATACCGGAAACATTTCAGAGGGGCTCTTGTCTGGGTACACACTTCAAGGTGTCTTCTCTTATAGGTTTAACACTCTGGTATTGGGGCACGGGGTTGGATATGAAATGTGGCCCTAGATTGTCCGCCGCCCTGGCCAACACTCTCACTCGGGGCCTTTCTGAATCCGGGGTCTCGTGGAGGTTGGGACGCCGCTCCCCTGACGAACCTTCTTGGAAGGCTCCTGTTCGCAGTTCCTATTCCTTGGCTTCCCATCTTTCTCTTCCTATTTTCCTTTTCCTTCACACTCTGCTCACTGCCAGCTTCAACAATCGAGGCTTTCTGCACTAAGGTGGCATAGTCTGTCAGCTCTAACACCGCCACTCGGTTCTGTATCCACTGTTTCAGACCAAGCTGAAACCTTCACGCTTTCTTCTCTTCGGTATTCACAAACTCAGGCACAAATCTTGACAACTCAGTAAATTTTGCCTTATATTCTGCTACAGTCATCTTATCTTGTTTCAACACCAGAAACTTAATCTCCATCTGGGTCTCCATAAACATAGGGAAATACTTGTCTAAGAACAGTCGGGTAAATCTATCCCATGGGATCACAGCATCGGTCTCTAGGTTTCGTTTGGACTCCCACCAGTAGTTAGATTCTCCTTTCAGCATGTAAGAAGCAAAAATGGTCTTGTGTCGTTCCTCAACACCTAGTATCTCGAAGGACTTTCTATCTCCTTGAGCCAGGCCTGTGCTTCAACGGGGTCGGCCGATCCTAGAAACTCTGGGGGCTTGAGAGATTCGAAGGCCCTAAAGGCAGCAGCTGTAGTCTGTTGGGCGGCATGTGGTTGTAGTGGAATAGGCTGTTGGTTCAGATTTTCTCTTAACAGTTCCATGAATTCATTCACGGGGTTTCCTCCCTGATGGGTATCCTCAGCCGCTTCTTTTACATATTCTTCCTCATCGTATTCATTATAGTCTTGATCCTCTTCACTTTCTTCATTTAGTACAGGGTCAGGTTCATTCCGTTGTTGGTTAAGATTCAGTGGGTTGTACCCTGGTTCCTCTTCTACGGGGTGGCATTGTTTTGATAATGAAAATTGGTAAACATAGTTGCAATATTTTAGAATTTATTCATATATAAGCATGTCATTTATTACCTAGCAGGTTTTTATAAAGTGCAATAATATGGACATCATTTTCTTAATAACTGCTTAGATATATATTCATAAGATCTCCCACTTATATCTGGGGGACGAAACAACTAGCTGAGTTCATACATGCATGATTACAATACATTACTACTTGTCCTGAATACTGGAATTAAAATACATAAGTCGTGTACCCTGAAGGGCTAGGAACGCTATCTACTACTAGTTATCCTATCAAAATTGGTGACAAGTTACCTAGCCTTCTTCAAGGTCCATATCTAGTCACTAGTCCCTCAGTCACTGTCACTACGTGTGAGGTCACGCACCCTCCTCATCGCTCCTGCCAACATCAGCTCTGCATCAACCACCGGGATGTATCCTCCAATCGCTGTCATCCTCATTTGAACCCGGATACGGAGCTCGATCCCATCAATCTCTCTGCGGGCTATGGCTGGGAAAGCAGCTCTGAAATCCCCTGGGTATCCTAGTCGGGTGGCTCTCTCAGCTGTTAGTGCCTGGAGTAACTCCACAATGCGAGCAGATGCCACAGTAATCTTAGCGTTAAGCTGAGCCACCATCTAGTCGTGTACAACTAAATGTATGGTCGCCGGGGGTGGTAGAGGTGAATCTGGGTCGCTAGAGGATATGTCATAAGCCTCATAGATCTGTGCACGTATCCCTTCATCCTCATCATCATCAGTATAGGGCATAGGGCTTTGAATCCCTGGGGTGGGGTAGGAGAGCGAATAGTCGGGTGAGGGTACATCTCTACATCCCTTCAGCCTACGCCATCTCCCTAAGTCATCTCAACGCCATTAGCTATGGGGACAGGAAGGACAATCTCCTCCTCTATGACATCCTGAGTAGGGTCATCATCTGAATCATCAATGGGTGGGTTCTCTGGCTCGGGAGTAGGATCGCGCTCAGGAATCATAACATCATCAACAGGGTCAACCTCCCTCATAGGCTCCACTGCTACCTGACACAATAAGCAAGGTGTTACTAACTTAGAGTCGGAATTCCCTTGAGGGTAAAATTGTCAAGACTACCCATGTAGCCGGATGACGAACTCGACTTGAGTTCTAATTGATTATTTTATTATTCCTATGTCTACGTATTTTATGTCCTATCGTTTCCAAGATTTGATAACCTAAGGCTCTGATACCATTTCTGTGGCGCCCCAAAATCCGGGGTCAGGAATCTCGGAGACCACGCTTTCTAAACTACTACAACCACACAACTTATACCACAATATATGAATACTCACGCTTCATGACCCCATACTTATCACACACACACACACACACTTACTGGTTATTTTCTTGGAAACGAACCATTCATAACTAGAGTGATTTCAACCATCAAGTGATAATTATTACAACCCAAAAGTGATTAACTCTTACCGGGGAGTAACTTTTAAGTAAGGCTGGTCCGCCGGCCAAATATACGTTTCTTGTTTATTACCTTACATAAGTCATACTTATAAATAAGCTGAACTAAAAACAACTGAAAACTAATCCAGCTTATTCGAACTACCTGTGGTATAGCACCAAACAGTCTACGAAACAGCTGGCCATTTCCTACCCATTTCCTAGATGTGGTTCTCATGGCAGTAATCTTGATTCACTGTTGTGTTGTGTCAATTTAAGAACACAAGTGTGAGCTATAATGCCCAGCATAATAATGTACAGTATGAAAATGACTGTATGATAACCTACGTAAAACATCATATATGATAATTATATTTTATTCGAAAATAGTTTTCCCTTGGTGATACACACCTTCTTATAAAAACAGTTCTTTAGGGGATTTTATTATCCTGCGAATACCTTAATAGGAAACCCAGCACCTAGGCTTGGGTTACAGTATTGTATCACAATTCCAATTAGAAGAAATTAGGACACTCGTTGGAGCCACCGTATACGATGATCAGTCGTAATACGATAATAGTAACATTTTCTACTAGTAGAAGGAAGACACATTCGTATCCCGGTTATCACCCTTGCCGCCTTCGGGCTACGTGTCCCATTTTTGGGTATACACATACTTCCCAAGTTCCTGAGTACACAGAGTACCTTCGTCTGCGGTACCTTTGGGAGTCCATCTAGCACACATAGTACCAGGGTCTACCCCTCCCTTGTCCTTTAAAAAGAATTCTATCAATCTCGAGAACTCGAACCACATCAAAGTTCCCCAAGCGTTTTGCTTGTTGATAGAAACAGTTTATCTTACTAAGATATAAATGTATATATGTATATACGTACTTACGAGATTTTCGGAGGAAGTACTAAGGATGTGAGTTGACCGTCGTCAACAGATAATTTAATAAGGGGGACAAGTTTCTCCTTGAAACTATATTCAAAATATGAAATAAGTCGGGATAATATTCACCGACGATCTGAAATTATTCGAATGATATTCCGAAATCAGGAAGTATATTTTAAATCAGGATTTATGATTTTTAAATCAATAATAAACCCTTTGTGAATAATAATTAATTAAATAATAATCGATAAATAAATAAACCTCGAATTAGTTTACTCTCTAAAAGAATATTTAAAATAATATTTCTCAACTAGTTTATGTCTACATAGTTAATAATCTTTCATGTATAATCGGGTTTGAAATACATGATCGTTGGAGTATACTTCTCCCGTAATAAAGGAATAGGTATATAGTATTTATTATTCGAACAATAAAATATAGTTGAGGTAATATTATCGTTGGGAAATCGTTTTAATAAAAGTTCGAGGTGTTTTTAATGTTTCGTAAGTGGACGTTAAGTCCCTTTAAAACGTACTATTATGGACTTGTAATCGTCCTATAATATCACCGGAATGAATCCCGGGTTTTCATCTTAAAATCCTGACCGACTCTCGGTCTTATAATCATACGTCACTCCTAAAGCGGAATTTAATATTTTACGATATATACTTATCGTACAACATCGCTACATTATGCGAAAATTCAACAACTACGTATCATGGCAAGCATGGTATTTATGCAATTATAGTAAAACAATCCTTTCACAACACAACAGTAAAATGGAGTTGGGTTCGTAAACTTGCCTAGGTATCTCGAGGTGGAGGATGCTCTAGGTTTCGCTCGGAAATCTATAACCATAAACATAATTCGCTTTGTTAGGTCCCGTTCTAATTTACAGTGACTCGTACTCATGTGCTACTTATTATGCCCTCTCAAATTGTATTATCCTTATTATTCCTTTAATTCATTATTCACATCATGGTCGCTTTATTTTTCTAAGTATCTTAGGTTCATTTTTATTTTCATCGTCGGCCCCGTTTATGGATTCTACGTTTTCTAATCACGCGGCCTCGACTCTGATATTTTTATAAAACTGAAAAATCATTATTTTTACTTGAAATTTTTATGGAAGTTAGGAAACTCAATATGTTACTCTCGGTAAAAATTCATGATTTATGAACACATTTAAGTCGACCCTTTATATTTTCAAAATTCGTAATTCGTAGCAGTTTTTGTCGCGTAAATCACTTTTAGTAAAACGACCATAACATTTGATCCGTAAATCGGAATCAAGCGATTCAAGCGCCTAAAAGATCCTTATAACATTGTATATCATAAAAAAGGGTTATTTTTCAAGAAACTACAGTTTACATCTCCGGAACTTTCTGCAGAAGCTTAAAGTTACGATTTGTTGGTTTTAACGGAATTACGTTTACGATCGGGGTTTCGTTTACGCCCTAACTTTAAACACAACCACCAACAATCATCATTTCATCATCAACACATAAAATCCTCTCAAGAACATCATGTTCTTGAGGCAACAACAGTCAACCTTAAATCTACTTAACTAAATATCAAGATTTCATCACTACCACTTCTAAAACTAGGTTTATAACTACATACTAAATGGATCTTGAAAATGAATCTTAAATAAAGTTGGGCCAAAGATTTTTATCTTTCTTGAAATCTTGAGATGTGTTCTTGAGGATGGTGGAGTCTTGGAAGTGCTTGGTATGATTTTTGGAACCTAAAACCACCATGGAAATCAAGAAACCAAAGAGGAGTTACTATTCATACTATTCACTAGTGACTTTCTTGATTTTATTTCACCCATCAAACTTTGATAAAAAGAGATGAAAGAATTTTCTTAACTTATTTTGATTGTTAGGAAGCTTGAGAATTAATGGGATGATTTTACCATGGCTAGATTTTGAGATTTGAATTTGAATTCCTCCCTTCTTTCTTGAAAAGCCGAATGGAAGAATGAAGGGGTGGGGGGTTTTATGCTTGCTTCTCTTGGTTGCTTCTAGGAAATGGGGTGGTGATATCTTTCCTTTGATTTTTATTCTTCCTAGTATAGCATTCTAGGTTTATTCCTTGTTGCAAATCTTGGGGATAAATCCAAGTAGCTTGCTAGCTTACAAGCTAAACTACATGTGTTAGCTTCCTTAGCACACTATTTGGCTAGCTTACTTGATCATCCTATGGTTAGCTCACTATTTGATGAAGTAACCATGGTTACTTTCTTACCATGGTTAGTTAGTGCGTTACGTTTATTTAATCGTTTACGTATTCGCTCAGTTGCTTAAGCATTTTCGTAATACTTACTCGTAAATGATTCGCGACGTAATTCCTTTCGTATTTATTCCTTATATTTTGAATTATCATACTTGAATATTAATCCGTAGGATTTTAATCTTGTAATTATATTGTGATTTCCGTAATCCTCGATGAGTCGTAAATACGGTCGTTTTTCAAAGTTTATTTTCTTCGAAAACTAATAGCGTTTACATACACTCATTTGGTGCGTATAATCATAATATCAACTCTGAAACTCCTTTTCTCATGCATTACATAGTGTGGGCTCAAAAGTTTTTCCCGTCTGTCAGGGTTACTATTCATTAAATGTTTTACAAGTTCTGAAAAATCCGAGTTATTACACTTGCTCTATTTCAAGCTCATAAGTTTTTAGGATGCCATACAGTCTCTCCAAAGTAAACTCCTTGTAATCTTGAGAGTTTCTCAATGAGACTGTCATAGGTTTCCATTCCTTTGGAAGAGATCTAAGGAACTTCATATTGGAGTCTTTTGTTTGATAGACCCTTCCATGCAACTTCAGAGCATTTAGTAGTTTTTGAAACCTACTAAAGATGTCAGTGAGAGACTCACTTTCTTCACTATGAAAATGCTCATATTGCTGAATCAGTTGTTGTATCTTGTTTTCTCTAACTTGCTCAGTGCCATCACAGATAATCGGTATAGTATCCCAAACTTCCTTGGCAGTTTTGCAATTGATGATGTTGTCAAACATATCACCATCAACTCCATTGAACAGGATATTCATGGCCTTCTTATCTTTCCTGACTTGTTCAATATCAGGATCAGACCATTCATGCCTTGGCTTAGGGACTGATGGCTCATTTCTAGTTGCAGCTCTCATTGGTACATGAGGGCCTCTTTCTATGCAATCCACATAGGCCTCATCTTGAGAAAGTAAGTGAAGATGCATCTTTACCTTCCAGTGATGGTAATTATCTTTATCCAGAAAAGGAATCTTGACTCCAACATCCTTCTTGTTCATCTTGTTGTTTTGTTGTGATCTTTAAACCTTTTGTTCTTCAAGAGCTTTCTATGATACCAATTGTTAGTCCTTAACAATGCAACGAGAATTACAGAAGGGGGGTTGAATGGAATTCTTGAACCTTTTTCAAAAATAAAAAGTGTTCTAACTTAAATATATATCAGTGTGAATTGATTTGCAGAGTACGAAATAATAACTTGAAATGAATCAAAATACAAGTAATTAAAAACACAATTCTTTAAAAACTTTCTGGTGGATTTGAATGTATCCACCAGAGATATATAATATATCAAGAGAACTCTGTGTAGCAATTAGCTCACAGCTGCTTACAAATTTGAACAACTAAGATTGCAGAGAAATACTAAGAATACAGCTTACAAATGTTTCTCTCTTGGTTGCTTAGTTAGTTATTGTTCTATTTGCTACTCTTTGGTTTATATAACACCAAGATTACAAAGTAATAAGATAAGATAATAAAACAAAACCTATCAAGTCTAATACTATGCTGCTTCATTACTATATTCCAGCATCTTTGAATGTCTTTAAAATAGCATGGAAATGGCAATGCTTATTTGTTCTCTAAAATCCAGTTGAATAGGCTTCCACATTCCATTTGCATACATTCGACGCATGTGACTGTGTTGTCCCTGTCAACAGATGTTTGAATTCTTTATCCGTCGGGTTCATGATCATCCGTCGGGTTGCCTAGTTGATCATCCGTCGAGTGGCATTGTTGTTTGTCCGCCGGGTAGCTATCTGGCACTTGACTTCATTTCATTTATGCAGAATTACAAGACATCATCTATGTACAATTAATCAACCTATTCTGCATATCTAGTTAAAGTCAACATGACTTAAGTACTACTACAGAATCTAAATAATGTGTATGCAGAAATGTGCTACAGACTTATTGTTACACAAGCTACTCACCCGATAGATAATAAGTCATCATCCGTCGGGACTATATTGAGTCATCCGTCGGGACTATAATCCTTATCCGTCGAGTGCTACATTTTTCACTTAGTAAAATCTACTAAGGTGTTTTGTTAATGAAATCATCAAGATCACAACATATTCACAACAGTTATTTTTGGAAAAATAGGGTTACTGGATATTTTTGCAAAATATTTCACCACAACATGCTAATAGATTTCGTACAATGTAATTAGATATTTTCGATCGACGTTCTTGATAATTATAGGATACGTTCCCGTATTCCTAAAATAGTTTTTCAGAAATCAGGCAGCGTCTCCTTATTCATCGGACTTCCCGTCAAAATATAATCGACGCAACCAACAACAATAATTCACATCTCGTAACCCGATTATTGATACATGTTTTAATTATTTATTATAATCTACTTATAAATTGTAGGGCTCAGATTACATCATCACGATCCACTATCGGCTCGCCGAGGCTCATCGCCGACGGCGGTAAAATTCGTCGATGCCCGATAAATTCGTGTATCCATACGAATTTCACCGATTAATATTAATAATTTCCCCGCATGAATAAATTTATTCCCTGCAGTAAATAGGAATTAAAATTAATAAAAATTTCAATCAGTCCACACGAGCACGCGCACCACATGTGCCCTCAATGGAAAACAGCCAGAGAACAAGCCGGAAAAACAACCGGAAAATCATCCAACCCACACACATAGAACAACATACCCACACACATGATTCACACACACACACTATTACGCACACACAACAGCACATATATATACATCGATGAGCATAACAAAAGAGGAACCCACCATAATTACACCGAAAAATAATGATGCGGCCGGAGACTTCCGAAACAGAGAGAAGAACAGGGAGGAGGGAGAGGGAAAGGAGGGATGAGCGAGGCGTGAAAGAGAGATTGAGAAGAGAGGCACATGAGCGAGAGAAAACAGAGATTGAAGAGAGTGCCGAGAGAGAATTCGAGAGATGAGAGAGACGAGAGGGTGAGAAAAAATGAATAGATAAGGAATGAAGTGTTTATCTGATTTTATTTTTCTGTTAACTTGAATATGACACCGCAATTAACAACTTAACGAGCAACTTACGGGTAAAAGTAACCTGAAAAATTACCAGAGTAGTTTTAAAATTTTCGAAATAATGTAAAATTAATAATATAAAATTTGCATAATTTTTAAATCATTTTTGGATCGCACAACGTACCCCCATTTTACGATTTCACGAACAAACGTGGGAGTGAATAAAACCCGAAATAATTTTCGAAATAATTTTAAAATTCTTGAAATATTCCAAACTTAAGGAAATATGAGTTTCATGATTTTTAAAATATTCTAGAATTTAATTCTGAATTTACACCAAAATACACTCTGAAAAATCATTTAGGGATAAATAATTAATGAAATATCGTTTTCTAAATTTTATAAATTTCCAAAAATAACCATTGAAATTATAAATCCATAAAAGTTATTTTAGATACAACTCAAATATTTATGAAAATAAATCTTTGATAAAATCACCTTTAAAAGTAAAAATAAACCAATACGACTCAATAATTAACCATATAAATAATTCTCGTATACCACAAAAACACATACAACTATAATAAATATAACACCTAGATGACAGAACTATATCATATTTATTTATTTAATAATTACACTTTAATAATACAAATATACGAGTTGTTATACTAAATATGGAACAAAGAAGCAAGAGAAAAAGATCAAAGACTAGACCAACTGCACTCAAAGTTAAAGAGAAGCCAAATGAGAAAGCTAGGAGAAAAGGACACTTCAAAGGAAAAACTATGATTGCAAAGTTTGATACTGAGTCATCAAACTCTGATGATGATTCAGTTACTGATAGTGAATCAGATTCTGATAGTAATCATGACAACAATGGAGATATTGAACAAATGGCTGCTTTATTGGTTAAAAGTTTTAAGAAGATGGTTCACAAAAACTTCAAGAAAGGAAAAAGCTTTTCTAGAAAAGGTTCAGGTTCCTCAAACTCTAATAAGAGGAACAATTAAAGAAATATTGATCGGAAGGAATCAAAAACTGGAAAATCTGGCAAGTCGAAGGAAAGGTGTTATAATTGTGATAGAATTGAACAATTTGCAGACTACTGAAAACCAAAAGCTAAAAAGAAACAAGCCTTGATCACAAAGAAGAAAAACTGGGATAATTTATTAGATTCAGGTGACGGGGTCAACTATGATCTCATGGTAAATGCTGATACTGATGCTGACAATGCTGAAATAAAGGTACATCATACCACCCTTGATTTGATACTGATGATATCCATGTATTAAGATTATTTCTTAAATCTCTGCATGTTAGTTATAGGGATCAAACCTTAGAGAATAAAATAATTAAGAGTGAAAACTCTAAGTTAAGGAAAAGGAATGATCTCCTAGAAATTGAGATAATGATGTTTATGTTAAAGAAAGAGAAAGAGATAATGATGTTTCTGTTAAAGAAAAATTGTTATAAAAGCGTGCTTATCTAGAAAAGGAGTTAGCTAAAGAAAGAGAAATAATTAAGCTTTGGACTAACTTAGGAAAGACAACTCAAAAAATCTTAGAAAATGGTTGTTGGGATCAGGATTAGGATATGCTAATAGATCTAATTCTGATAAGAAAATTGGAAAAGAAACTGAGAAAACTAAACCAATAAATACTGATAATAAGGCCAAACTGAACAAGGTCCAGTTGAAGTATGTTAGGTCACACAACACTATAGAAGGAGGTTGAATATAGTGTTTATACAATCAAATCGATTTCAACACAAGTATGTAACAAAGATCAAGTATATTCAAATAAACTCTGTTACAATAGAACTGTTGTTCTCTCTCAGTGATGACCAATATCACTAAGAGCTGCTAGGTTATAATATATAATCTTCTCGATAATGATAACACATATAGTATAAACCCTAAGCTGTGTTTATATGGTACACAGTTACAAGATGTCTTCTAATTGATATAGAATATAATTATGTCTCCTAAAATATATCAATCAGATATTATCTTCTACAAGTCTTTTAGTCTTCTAACTCTTCATGCATATCTTCTTTTGTTTTAGTCCAGCTCTTCTCCTGTAAATCAGCCGCATTCCTTATCTGAAGTCTTCCCGCACTTAAGTCCTGATATATATCTTTTGACACCATAAGTTATGATATTAAGTTCTGACTTCAGTAAGTTATGGTTATCACATTTTAGAGGGCCTCTTGCCTGGGTGCACATCCCAAGGTGTCTTTTTCCGCATGTCTAACATTCTGGTATTGGGGCACATGGTTGGCTATGAAATGTTGCCCTAGATTATCCGCCGCCCTGGCCAATACTCTCTCTTGGGGCCTTTCTATATCCAAAGCCTCGCGCAGATTGTGACACCACTCCCCTGACGAACCTGCTTGGAAGGCTCCTATTCCCGGTTCCTATTCCTTGGCTTCCTATCTTCCTCTTCCTATTTTCCTTTTCCTTCACACTCTGCTCACTGCCAGCTTCAACAATCGAGGCTTTCTGCACTAAGGTGGCATAGTCTGTCAGCTCTAACACCACCACTCGGTTTTGGATCCATTATTTCAGACCAAGCTGAAACCTTCGCGCTTTGATATCAGAACTTAATATCAGAACTTGAGTGTTGAACTGGATTACCTGTCATAGCAATAACACTTTGATAATCACAGTAAATGGGTATTTTAGAAAATTCTAACCCATAGTCCAGTAACTGATTCTTCATCCAAAGAATCTGTGTACAACAGCTTCTTGCAGCAATATATTATGCTTCTCCAGTTGATGTGGAAATTGATTTCTGTTTCTTGCTAAACCAAGAAACCAATCTGCCTCCAAGAAATTGGCAGCTTCCACTAGTACTCTTCCTGTCTATGTTGCATCCTACAAAATTTGCATCTGAGTAACCAATTAGCTTAAAATCTGATTCTCTAGGATACCACAATCTTAGATCAGTTATACCCTTGAGGTACTTGAAAATTCTTTTCACAGCTATTAGATGAGGTTCTCTTGGATCAGCCTGATATCTTGCACAAAGACAGGTAGCATACATGATATCAGGTCTACCTACAGTTAAATAGAGTAAAGAGCCAATCATACCTCTATAGTTAGTAATATCTACTGATGCTCCAGTATCTTTATCTAACTTGGTTGCAGTGGCCATGGGAGTGGATGCAGTTGAACAGTCTTGCATTCCAAATTTCTTGAGTAAATTTCTGGTGTACTTAGATTGATTTATGAAAGTACCTTCTTCATTTTGCTTGACTTGAAGTCCCATAAAATAGCTAAGTTCTCCCATTATACTCATTTGATATCTTGACTGCATTAGCTTTACAAACCTTTCACAGAGTTTGGCATTTATAGAACCAAAGATGATATCATCAACATATATCTGTACCAAAAGTAAGTCCTTTCCATGGTTGAGGTAGAACAGTGTTTTATTAATTGTGCCTCTGTGAAATCCACTTTCCAGAAGGAATTGAGCTAGAGTCTCATACCATGCTCTTGGAGCTTGTTTAAGGCCATAAAGTGCTTTGTCAAGTTTGTAGACATGATTTGGAAATTTTGGATCTATAAATCCTGGAGGTTGTTCAACATATACATCTTCTTCCGATTCTCCATTGAGAAAAAGCACTTTTTACATCCATTTGAAAGACTTTAAACTTCTTATGAGGAGCATAAGCCAAAAAGATTCTTATGGCTTCCAATCTAGCAACTGGTACAAATGTTTCATCATAATCAATACCCTCATGTTGAGAGTAACCTTTAGCAACCAGCCATGCTTTGTTTCTTGTAATTATGCCATCACTCTCAATTTTGTTTCTGAACACCCACTTTGTGCCAACAATTGATCTGTTCTTTGGTGTTGACACTAGGGTCCAGACTTTATTTCTTTCAAATTCATTTAACACTTCCTGTATTGCTTGCACCTAATCAGCATCTTGAAGAGCTTCTTCCACTTTCTTTGGTTCAGTCTGAGATAGAAAGGAATGATAGAGACATTCATTTGATGTTGCAGTTCTAGTTGTGACACCTGCTTCAGGATCTCCAATTATTAAGTCAGGTGTATGTGCTTTAGTCCACTTCCTTGCAGATGGAAGTTGTTCTCTAGAACTGGACCCCCCCATAATCCATGCTGTCTCCATCAGCATTTTCTGATGCTCCCCCTGTAGTTATGCTCTCTGAGACTTCAGAATTTGAGTTGGATCCTTCAGGATTTGAAGAATCAGAGTTTTCAGAATTATCAGAATTTGGCTCATCAGAACTTGATGAATCAGAACTTGAAGAGCCAGTGACAGGTTTTGATGCTTCTTGAGAGTCTTGAGTTGTGGTAGGATCTTCAGTTTGCTCCCCCTGTACAGGTGCATTTTCCCTTGGAGTAGTTACCATAGTTTCAATGACATTAGAATTTAACCCGTCAGAACTTACAGGATCAGGATTGAAGCCATCAGAAATTACAGAATCAGAATTTAAATCTTTATTTTCAAATCTCAGCTGATCATGATCATTGAAATCTTCAAGTCCAGTAATCTTTTTATCATCAAAAGATACATTGATAGATTCCATTACAACCCTTGTTCTTAAATTGTAGACTATAAAGGCTTTTGTGGAAAGTGGATATCCAACAAAAATTCCTTCATCAGCTTTTAGATCAAATTTTGACAACTGTTCAGGATGAGTCTTAAGAACAAAACACTTACATCCAAATACATGAAAGTATTTAAGATTTGGCTTCTTTTTCTTCACCATCTCATATGGTGTTTTTCCATGCTTGTTTATGAGTGTAGAATTCTGTGAAAAACAAGCAGTCTGCACAGCTTCAACCCAAAAGTAGGTTGGCAGCTTTGCTTCATAAAGCATAGTTCGTGCAGCTTCAATAAGAGTCATGTTCTTTCTTTCTACAACTCCATTTTGTTGTGGAGTTCCAGGTGCAGAAAATTCCTGCTTTATTCCATGCTCTTTGCAGAACTCTTCCATGATTAAATTCTTGAACTCAGTGCCATTATCACTTCTTATTATTTTAACAGAATCTTTGACCAACTTATCCAACTATCTGACATGATCAGTTAGAGTAGATGCAGTTTCATTCGTCTTGTGCAGGAAATACACCCAAGTATATCTTGTGAACTCATCCATTATAACCATAGCATATTTCTTCTTTGCAATTGACATGACATTGACTGGACCAAATAGATCAACATGAAGTAAGTGATAAGGCTCAAGAATTGAGGATTCAGTTTTGCTCTTGAATGAAGATTTTCTTTGTTTTGTCTTTTGACATGAATAACAAAGGCCATCAGGAGCAAATACTGATTTTGGCAGTCCTATCACAAGATCTTTCTTTACTAGCTCATTTATGTTGTTGAAATTTAAATGAGAGAGTCTCTTGTGCAAATTCCAGCTTTCTTCAATTGATTCTCTACTTAACAGACAGATTGCAGAGCCATCAGAGTTTGTTGAAAGTCTGGCTTCATATATGTTACCATGCCTGCAACCTTTCAAAACTACTTTTCCTGTAGAATTACTTACAACTTCACAGTGTTCTTCAAAGAAATCCACATGATAACCTATGTCACAGAATTGACTCACACTTAGCAGATTGTGTTTAAGTTCTGAGACAAGAACTACTGATTCAATGATGACATTCCCAAGATTGATATTGCCATATCCCAGAATTTTTCCCATGTTGCCATCTCCATAAGAAACTCCTGGGCCAGCTTTCTCCATAAAGTCTGATAGCAGGGCTTTATTTCCAGTCATATGTCCTGAACATCCACTGTCCAGAACTAGGATATTTTTCATGTTGCCCTGTAATCACAAAGACCACTATTGGTTAGTTTTACGGACCCAGACTTGCTTAGATCCTTTGGCCTTTTTAAGTTTGTTTGCATTTGCAGCGGATTTAATTTCAGAGTTTATGCTAACATGCTGTTTATCAGACTTTATATCAGACTTTGCATCAGAATTTATACTAGAAGGAATTACACTAACTTTCTTCAAAGAAGGTTTTATTTGATAATAATTATAGTACAAAATATGATATTCCTTACAAGTATAAATGGAATGTCATAAACTACCACAATGAAAACAAGGATTTTGTGATTTAAACCTAACAGACTGACTTTTAACTCTGGATTTAGGAGGTAAAGAGTTTATATCTTTATTTTTCCTGCAAAAAGAAGCAAGATGGTTAGAGTTTCCATAATTATAACATTTCTTTCTAGGAGCATTAGGAACAGGCATATAATTATTGCTTGTATTCACACCTTCCTTTCCATCTCTATTTTTTCTAGCTTCCTTTACCTTGTTCACATTTCTAATCTCTTTCAGCTTATGCTTAAGCTGCTTCTTTGTCAATAAGCCTATGTTTACTTCAGCTGGTTTATCCTGTTTTAATTTGTCAGAAGTTTACTTTTCTTTTACTTCTATCTTAGAATCTTTAATCTTTTCAGAATCAGACATAACAGTTTTTGCTACATATTTAATAGGATTTACCTTTGGCTTAGTAGTCTGTTTTACACAAATTGGCTCAATTTGCACAGTTCCTTTCTCACTTTTATCATATCCATAACCTAAGCCCTCTTTCCAGATTCCACTACTTAGTATATTCTGAGTTATTCTTCCAGAGTTAGTCAAAGTTCTGATGATCTCTCTTTCCTTTTCTAAATCAGTTTTTAGAGATTCATTCAATTTTAGCACTTTATCTCTAACATACAAAGTCTCATCTCTTTCTTTCTTAGTTTGATTAAGAAAAACTAACTCCTTTCTAAATAGTCATTTCTGTTTTTAAGAGCAAGACTTTCAGATGTTAATCTTTCACATGTTAAAGTCAGATCTCTAAAACTAATGAACATGGTTTTAAGGTATAATCTCAACTCAGTAATATCATCAGTATGAAATGGAAAGGTTGTTTGAGGTACCTTTAATTCAGTAGTGTCAGTATTGCTATCAATATTTGCCATCAAGGCATAGTTCACCTCATCTTCAGAATCTGAAGTGTCTGTCCAACCTTTTTTCTTTGTGATAAGTACCTTGCATTTATCATTTTTTCCTTTCTTGCAGTCAGGAGATATGTGGCCTCTTGCACCACAATTGTAGAATTTAACATTTCAGTTGTCTCCTCTGTC
Organism: Apium graveolens; assembly: GCF_009905375.1. Taxonomy (NCBI): domain Eukaryota; kingdom Viridiplantae; phylum Streptophyta; class Magnoliopsida; order Apiales; family Apiaceae; genus Apium; species Apium graveolens. The sequence goes on from NC_133654.1 coordinate 114,595,988, forward strand.
AGACTTTCCTCCTTTGCCTTCAGACTTTCTGAACCCTTTCTTATCAGAACTTCCACCTTTCCTGGAAAACTTGTTGCCCTTTCTGAATTTCTTGTAGGCTATCTTTGTGATACCCTTCACTATAAGAGCACACAGTTGCATCATCTCTGCATCAACATCAACTTCAGATAAACTTTCAGTTTCTGAATCATCATCATTAGAATATGATGACTCTGAATCAGACTTTATGATGAGAGCCTTTCCTTTGCCCTTCTTTGAGACAACAACTTTAGGAGACTCCTCCTCAGCTTTCAGAGCAACTATCCTTGACTTTCTTCCATGCCTCTTGCTCCTTTGATCCATCTCAAGTTCATAAGTCTTGAGCATACCATAAATTTCATCAAGAGTAGTTTCAGTAAGGTCATAGTTGTCTCTTATGGTAGTAGACTTCAAATCCCAATTTTCAGGAAGAGCTAAAAGGAATTTTAGATTTGAATCTTCAAGATCATATTCCTTGTCCACCAGTGACAGATCATTCAAGAGTTTGACAAACCTGTCATATAAATCAGTCAATGACTCATCATCTTTTGAGTCAAAGTGCTCATACTCTTGAGTGAGTATAGTCATCCTGTTCTTTTTGATTGAATCAGTTCCCTGGCATCTTGTCTCCAAAGCATCCCATATCTCCTTTGTAGTCTTACATCCAATTACCCTGTTTGAAATGACATTAACAATTGCACTATGCAGCAAATACCATACCCTTGCATCCTTGGCAATAGATGAGATATTTTCAGGTGTGTATACACCTCTCTCCTTTGGTATGGTCTTTGCTGGTTGATCAGCAACTGCAACAGAGACCTTGGTAGGCTTATATGGTCCTTCATTAATTCTGTCAAGGTACTCTGGATCTGTAGCTTCCAGAAACATAGTTATCTTCACTTTCCATATAGGATACTCAGATACTTTCAGTATGGGAACCCTAATAGTCTCATATCGACTGTGGGTTTGAGTGTTTTGAGTTTCTTGAGTTTTTGTGGGCTTAGTTGGAGTTTGTGTTTCTTTAGACATGATTGATTGTTTGGATCTTCACTGTATGTGTGTTAATAGAAAAGCTCAGATACCACTTGTTAGGTCACACAACACTATAGAAGGAGGTTGAATATAGTGTTTATACAATCAAATTGATTTCAACACAAGTATGTAACAAAGATCAAGTATATTCAAATAAACTCTGTTACAATAGAACTGTTGTTCTCTCAAAGTGATGAACAATATCACTAAGAGCTGCTAGATTAGAATGTATAATCTTCTCGATAATGATAACACATATAGTGTAAACCCTAAGCTGTGTTTATATAGTACACAGTTACAAGATATCTTCTAATTGATATAGAATATAATTATGTCTCCTAAAATATATCAATCAGATATTATCTTCTACAATTATTCTAGTCTTCTAACTCTTCATGCATATCTTCTTTTGTTTTAGTCCAGATCTTCTCCTGTAAATCAGCCGCATTCCTTATCTGAAGTCTTCCCGCACTTAAGTCCTAATATATATCTTCTGACGCCTTAAGTTTTGTTATTATGTTCTGACTTCAGTAAGTCCTGATAAGTCCTGTTGTTAAGTTCTGAAAACTAAACACAAATCAGATTAGACATGACATCTCAAATATATCTAACATAGCCCATTAAGTTTAATCCAAGTGTTGATTCTGTTAGATCAGTTAATGAGGTAGGTTCAACCTCAGCACCTAGATCAAACTTAAATACTGATAAGAGTGAACAAGTTCACATAAAATCAATAAATATATGTTTAATGACTCAGAAATAGCTTAAGCAAAAGCTAAAGGATATTCATATCAAAAATAAGGAGAAAAGCCTAGGAAAAATAGGAATGACTAAGTAGGTGTTAATAAAAATGGTAACTATGCAAATGCTCCTAATGCACCTAAAAAAACTTGCTTCAACTGTGGTAGTACTAATCATCTTGCTAATTATTGCAGGAAGAATAAAGAGATAAACAATGTTCCTTCCAAATCAGAGTTTAGGAATAGAACAGTTAGATATAAACCACATAACCCTTGTTTTAATTGTGGTGGTGTTTGGCACTCTATTTATACATGTAAAGAGTGTCAAAGTTTGTACTTTAATTATTATGAACTAAAACCCTCTTTAGATAAAGCAAAATCTGATTCCACAGGTTTAAATACTGATAGTAAAAATGTTAACATAAACTATGATATGGAGTCTTCTGCTGGATATGTTAACAAACTTAAAAAGGCCTAAAGATCCAAGCAAGTCAGGGTCCTTCAAAATACTAACTGAATTTAAATACTGATTGTAGGGTAATATGAGAAATTCTCTAGTCATGGACAATGGATGCTCAGAACATATGACTGGTTATAAATCCCTGCTATCAGAGTTTAAGGAGAAGGATGGCCCAAGTGTTTCTTATGGAGATGGAAACTTAGGAAAAATCTTGGAATATGGAAAAATCAAAATTGGGAATGTCTTCATTGAAGATGTAGCTCTAGTTACAGGACTCAAGCATAATTTGATCAGTGTGAGTCAGAGCTGTGACAGAGTTTACCATGTGAATTTCTATGGAGAATATTGTGTCAGTAAATTTGATGGCAAGATTGCACTGACTGGGGTTAGACATGGTAATTTATATGAAGCCAGGGTCTCCACAAATACTAATCGATCAGAAGTTTGTCTACTTAGTAAAGCATCTATGGAAGACAACTAGAACTGGCATAAAAGACTTTCTCACCTCAATTTCAACAATATCAATGAACTTGTGAGGAAAGATCTTGTAAGAGGATTGCCCAATACAGTATTTACTCCTAATGGATTATGTGACTCATGCCAGAAAGCCAAGCAATGGAAAATATCTTTCAAGAGTAAAATTGAATCCTCCATTTTTGAACCATATCATCTACTTCATATTGACCTCTTTGGTCCAGTCAATGTTATGTTGATTGCCAAGAAGAGGTATGCACTTGTAATTATTGATGAATATACAAGATACACGTGGGTGTACTTTCTACATACCAAGGATATAACTCCATCCATTCTTCTTCATCATGTGAGAGAACCGGAAAAAGGATCAACATACAAAGTAAAGATCATTAGAAGTGATAATAGAACTAAATTCAAGAACAATTCTATGGAAGAGTTCTACAAGTACAAGAGGATAAAAACAAGAATTATATGCCCCTAGAACTCCAAAATAAAATGGATTTGTTGAAATAGAGAACAAAACTCTCATAGAGGCTACAAGAACCATGTTGGATGAAGCAAAACTGCCTACCTACTTCTGGGTTGAGGCTTTACAAACTGCTTGCTTCACATAAAATGCAACATTGATCAACAGGTATGGTAAAACACCATTTGAGATGATAAAGGGAAAGAAGCCAAATTTGAAATACTTTCACATTTTTGGTTGCAAAGGTTTTGTTCTCCAAACTCATCCAGAACAGCTTACCAATTTTGTTCAGAAAGCTTATGAAGGCATTTTTGAGGGATATCCATTGTCTACAAAAGCCTTCAGAGTTTACAATATGAGAATAAGGATAATAATGGAGTATATACATGTATCTTTCGATAACAAGAAAATCACAGGTCTAGAAGATGTAGATGACCATGATGAGTTGAGATTTAAAAATGAAGTAGCAAATGCTGAAAAGTTAAATCCTGGTATTCTGACAAATCCTGATACAATAAATCCTGATATCACTCTAAACTCTGATGATCGACATGATAGTGGAAATTCTGCAAACACTGAAGCATATGTTGAGGGGGAGTAACATACTTTACATCAAGAGTCTTCTACAAATGATTCAACTCAAGAGATATCAGTAAATAATTCATTAGACACAAATTCCTCAAGTTCTGATGGATCAGGTACCGATAGCACTGGAAATACTAATTCAGGGGGAGCATCAGGAGGTGACAGTGGTACTAATCAAAGAGTATCAAGAGAGTTCATGGATCAAGGGGAGGTTCTACTTCTAGGAGTCAACTTCCATCTGCAAGAAAATGGTCTATACCACACACACCTGACTTGATCATTGGATATCCTGATAGTGGTGTAAAGACCAAAAAAGCCACTCAAAATGAATGTTTCTACCATTCTTTTATGTCTCAAACTGAACCCAAAAAAAGTGGAAGAAGCTCTTCAGGAGCTTAATAAATTTGGAAGGAACAAAGTCTGGACTCTTGTGCCAAGACCTAAGAACATATCAGTTGTTGGTACAAAGTAGGTATTCAAAAACAAAACTGATAGTGAGGGCATTATTACAAGAAATAAAGAAAGACTGGTCGCAAAGGGTTACTCTCAGTAAGAAGGCATTGATTATGATGAGACATTTGCTCCAGTTGCAAGACTTGAGGCAATTAGAATTTTTCTACCCTATGTTGCTCACAAGAAGCTTAGAGTGTTTCAAATGGATGTAAAGAGTGCTTTCCTGAATGGATAACTCGAAGTGGAAGTTTATGTTGAACAGCCCCCAGGGTTCATTGATCCAAAATATCCTGATCATGTCTACTTACTGGATAAAGCACTCTATGGACTAAAATAAGTTCCAAGGGCCTAGTATGAAACACTTGCTCTATTTTTGTTAGAAAGTCATTTCACAAGAGGTACAATTGATAAAATTGTTTTATAAATACCATGGTAAGGACTTGTTATTAGTACAGATTTATGTTGATAATATCATTTTTGGATCTACTAATGATAAACTCTACAAGAGGTTTGCAAAGCTAATGCAGTCAAGGTATCAAATGAGTATGATGGTAGAATTGAGTTATTTTCAGGGGTTACAAGTAAAACAGACTGATGAAGGGTTCTTCATAAATCAATCCAAATACACCAAAAATTTGCTCAAAAGATTTAGAATACAAGATTGTTCAACTGCAACAACTCCCATAGCCACTGCAACCAAGTTAGACTAAAATACTGGTTCATCAGTAGATATAACTAACTACAGAGGTATGACTGGCTCACTCTTATATTTGACTGCTAATAGACCAGATATCATGTATGGTACCTATCTTTGTGCAAGGTTCCAAGCTAATCTAAGGGGAACCTCATCTATTAGCTGTGAAAAGAATTTATAAATATCTCAAAGGCACCAAGAATCTTGGATTAAGGTATCCTAGAGATTCAGATTTTAAGCTAATTGGATATTCAAATGCTGATTTTATATGATGCAAAATAGACAGGAAAAGCACTTCTGGAAGCTGCCAATATATTGGTGGAAGATTGGTTTCTTGGTTTAGCAAGAAACAAAAGTCAATTTCCACATCAACTACAGAATCTGAATATATTGTTGCAGGAAGCTGTTGTGCTCAAATTCTGTTAATGAAGAATTAATTACTGGATTCTGGATTAGACTATTCTGTTATTCCTATATATTATGATAATCAAAGTGCTATTATAATGAATGGAAATCCAATACAACACTCGATGACTAAACACATCAGCATAAGGTACCATTTCATAAAGGAACATGTGGAAGCAGGCATAGTGGAATTGGTCTTTGTTCTAACATATCAGCAATTAGAAGATATATTCACCAAGCCTCACTGTGAAGTTACATTCACAAGATTGGTGAATGAATAGGGATTGATATCAGGACATTTCTCAAACTCTGATAATTAAAGAATAACTACTGATAGTTAGAGTATGGTATCTTATTGTTATGTATCAGTACTTGATATATACTGATTATTGTGTTAAATTTCGATGCGATTATACCATGCAATTAATTTTTATTAATCCTATCTAGTAGCTGCATGTTAAACTCTAATTATGTGTATAAACTCTGATATTGGTCAAACTAGTTTTGATTGATGGATCATGGCAGTATTTGTTAAATTATGATATTGGTCAAACTTATGTTGACTGATAAATCCTGATAGTTGTTGATTAAATACTGGTAATTGTCAAAATTTGATTAACTATTAAATTTTAATGTTATTTTGAATTTATTCGAAATAAATGGTTGCTCAGTATTTTTAATTAACAGTGAGTTAATGGAAAATCTTTAAATTGCTTGCATGGGTTAACTATTGTTGTGAGTAACTATCAAACTCTTGAGTACTTACATCGGGAATAGGAATCTGAAAAAGGAGATTACTTTTTGTTTACCTAGATATGCGTAAGAGTGTATGCATGTTGTGTTTAATTATTACATAGTTAATCAAAGAGTCTTTTCAGTATCTATCTCTTCCGCTATAAATACATACCCTTCACTTCCAAAATAACTCACTTCTTTCTCATACATAACTCTTAATCTTCTCAAACCTTTTTATCCAAAACTCCAAAACTCACAAATTCTATAGATACTATTTTTGATCTCAAACATGGAGTTTATCGGCCAGTTCTCAATCCTGAACCAGGAAGGTTATACTTCGATCCCTTCCATCTCAGGGTCATATTTGGCGGTCAAGATTATCCTCCGACTGGACTTCGGCAGTCAATTTTTGATTATCTCAACTAGGACGACACCCTATCATTACATATTTTTGGAATGGATGTCCATTTCAAGGAGATGCGAAGGGCTGAGGAGGCCAAGCAGCGTCGCCTCAAACACTTTACACTGCAAGAGAATATAATTTCTCTTGCAGGTACCATGTCTCGCATCTTCCATCGCAGGGCGATGAAGAAAGGAGAGGATTAGAAGAGAAAGAAGACTAAGTAGCTTAGATTAAGTTAGGATTTTAATTTAAATTCTAAATCTTGTACTCATCTTCTTAATATCAATGAAAAATCTTTTTCCTTATTTGATTTCATAGTTTAATGAATGTTTCTCATTTTGTTTGTGCTTAACTTATTATGACTGTTCATATTCCAATTAGTACTGCATGTTTAATTATAGCAAATTTTTAATAGTGCATGTGTACAACTAATCTCTGTTTGAGTTATATATGATCATTATATTACAGATTGAGCACAATGTTAGATATATTTGTGATGTCATGTCTAATCTGATTTGTTTAGTTTTAGAACTTAGTATCAGAACTTAACTGGAAATCAGAACTTGTTGAAGACAGGAAGTTATTAGAACTTAAGGCGTCAGATTTTATATCAGGACTTAAGTGCAGGTATACTTCAGATAAGGAAAGCAGCTGATTTACAGGAGAGGATCTGGATTAAACAAGTAAAGATATGCATGAAGAATTGGACAGCTATAAGACTGCAGTAGATAATCTCTGATTGATGTATTCTAGGAAACATAATAATTATCATATCAATTAGTAGTTATCTTGTAATTTTGTATTATATAAACACATATTTGGGTTTACACTATAAGTGTTATCATTCTCGAGAATATTATTCATTGTAACCCTAACAGCTCTTAGTGATATCATACATCACTGAGAGAGTAGATTAAACCTACTATAATAGAGCTTGATATATTGAATAAACTAGCTTTCTGTTACATACTTGTGTTTATAATCGAATTGATTGTAGATACTATATTCAACCCCCTTCTATAGTATCATTGAGGCCTATCAAGTGGTATCAGAGCCAATCTGTTATGCTTACAAACAGTTAAGATCCAAACAAACAATCAATCATGTCTGATCAAGCAAAAATACCAGAACCTCAAGAACCTGCAAAGGTTCAACCCATTCAAAACACCAGTAGATATGAAACCATCAGGGTTCCTTTGCTCAAGGTGTCTGAGTACCCTGTATGGAGTGTGAAAATGGCCATGTTTCTGGAAGCTACAGATCCAGAATATTTAGACAGAATTTATGATGGTCCACACAAGCCCACAAAGCTTTCTGTTGCAGTTGGGAATGAGCCACAGAGGATGATTCCCAAAGAAAAGAGAGAATTCACCACTGAAGACATCTTTTCACTAGGCAAGGATGCAAAATTAAGACACTTGCTTTATAGTGGACTTGACAATGTCATGTCAAACAAGGTGATTGGATGCAAGACTGTAAAAGAAATATATGGGATGCATTAGAAGTGAGTTGTCAAAGAACCAATGCCATCAAAAAGAACAGAAAGACAATACTCACACAGGAGTATGAGCACTTTGACTCAAAATCTGATGAGTCACTAACTGATACATATGACAGATTCACAAAACTGTTGAATGATCTGTCACTAGTGGATAAGGAATATGATCCAGAAGATTCTAATCTGAAATTCCTACTAGCTCTTCCTGAAAAGTGGGATTTGAAAGCTACTACAATAAGAGACAACTATGAACTTGCTGATATGTCTCTTGATGAAATCTATAGGATTCTCAAGACTCATGAACTTGAGATGGAGCAAAGAAAGAAGAGGCATGGAGGGAAGTCTAAGATAGTTTCTTTAAAGACTGAAGAAAATCCAATTGTCTCTAGGAAGACAAAAGGAAAGGCTCTCATCATATAGTCTGATTTAGAGTCATCAGATTCTGATGATGATGATTCAGAACCTGGAAATTTATCTGAAGTGGATGTTGATGCAGAGATGATGTAACTGTGTGCTCTTATGGTGAAGGGTATCACAAAGATAGCCTAAAAGAAATTCAGAAAGGGTAAGAAGTTTTGCAGTAAAAGTGGAAGTTCTGACAAGAAAGGGTTCTGAAAAGACTGAAGGTAAAGGAGGAACGTCTGACAGAGGAGACAACTCACATGTCAAATGCTACAATTATGGTGAAAGGGGCCATATCTCTCCTAATTGCAAGAAAGGAAAATGTGATAAAGGCCAGGCACTTATCAAAAAGAAGAAAAACTGGGCAGACACTTAAGAATCTGAAGAAGAGGTGAACTATGCCTTAATGGCAAATGCTGATAGCAGTTTTGATGCTGCTAAACTAGAGGTACCTCTATCAACTTTTGCTTTTGATACAGATGATATTACTGAGTTGAGATTATTTCTGAAAAATATTTATATTAGCTATAGAGATCAGACTTTAGAGAATGAAAGATTAAAATCTGAAAACCTAAAGTTCAAAAATAGAAATAGCTATCTTGATGAAGAGTTAGTCAAGATGAACACTATTCAGACAGAGAGAGATAATGTTGTGTATGTTAAGAATGAATTGCTTAAACAAAATAATTATCTAAAAAGTTTTTTAAAAGAGTAAAGAGAAATCATCAGGACTTGGACTAACTCAGGAAAAACAACTCAGAATATTCTAAGTAATGGAAACTGGAAAGAGGGGTTAGGTTATAAAGATGGTAAAAGTGAGAAAGGGACTTTGCCAATTAAGCCAATTGCTATTAAACAGATTGTAAAGCCAAAGGTAAATCATGTTAAATTTGTTGCAAAAACTGTTGTGTCTGATTCTGAAGAGATGAAAGATTCTAAAACAGAAGTCAAAGAAAAGTCAACTTCTGACAAATCAAAACAGGATAAACCAGCTTTGGTGAACATTGGCTTAATGACAAAGAAGTAGCTTAAGTATAAGCTGAAAGAGATTAAAAATGTGAACAAGGTAAAGGAAGCTAGGAAAAATAGGAATGGAAAGGAAGGTGTGAATAAAAGTAAAAATTATATGCCAATTCCTAATGCTCCTAGAAAGAAATGTTATAATTGTGGAAACTCTAACCATCTTGCATCTTTTTGCAGGAAAAATAAAGATATAAACTCTTTACCTCCAAGATCAGGAGTTAAAAGTCAGTCTGTTAGGTTTAAACCACAAAATCCTTGTTTTCATTGTGGTAGTTTATGGCATTCTATTTATACTTGTAAGGAATATCATAGTTTGTACTATGATTATTATGAAATAAAACCTTTTTTAAGAAACTTAGTGTAATTCTTTCTAGTGTAAATTCTGATGCAAAGTCTGATATAAAGTCTGATAAAAAGTATGTTAGCATAAACTCTGAAACTAAATCCGCTGCAAATGCTAACAAACTTAACAAGGCCAAATGATCCAAGCAAGTCTGGGTCCTTAAAACTAAACAATAGTGGTCTTTGTGATTGCAGGGCAACATGAAAAACATCATGGTTCTGGACAGTGGATGTTCAAAACATATGACTGGAAATAAAGCCTTGTTATCAGACTTTGTGGAGAAAGCTAGCCCAGGAGTTTCTCATGGAGATGGAAATATGTTAAAGAGTCTGGGATATGGAAATATCTATCTTGGGAATGTCATAATTGAAACAGTAGCTCTTGTCTCAGGACTTAAACACAATCTGCTAAGTGTGAGTCAAATATGTGGCAGAGGATATCATGTGGATTTCTTTGAAGAACACTGTGAAGTTGTAAGTAATACTACAAGCAAAATGGTTCTGAAAGGTTACAGACATGGTAACATATATGAAGCCAGACTTTCAACAAATTATGATGGTTCTGCAATCTGTCTGTTAAGCAGAGCATCAATTAAACAAAGCTGGAATTGGCACAAGAGACTCTCTCATTTAAATTTCGACAACATAAATGAGCTAGTAAAGAAAGATCTTGTGAGAGGACTTCCAAAATCAATATTTGCTCCTGATGGTCTTTGTGACTCATGTCAAAAGACAAAACAAAGAAAATCTTCATTCAAGAGCAAAACTGAATTCTCAATTTTTTAGCCTTATCACTTACTGCATGTTGATCTATTGCAAAGAGGAAGTATGCTATGGTTATAGTGGATGAGTTCACAAGATACATTTTGGTGTATTTCTTGCACAAGAAGAATGAAACTGCATCTACTCTAATTGATCATGTCAGACAGCTGGATATGTTAGTCAAATATTCTATTAAAATAATAAGAAGTGATAATGGCACTGAGTTCAAGAATTCAATCATGGAAGAGTTCTGCAAAGAGCAAGAAATAAAGCAGGAATTTTCTGCACCTGGAACTCCACATCAGAATGGAGTTGTAGAAAGAAAGAACATGACTCTTATTGAAGTTGCGTGAACTATGCTTGATGAAGCAAAGCTACCAACCTACTTTTGGGCTGAAGCTGTACAGACTGCTTGTTTTACACAGAATGCTACACTTATAATCAATCATGGAAAAATACCATATGAGATGGTGAAGAAAAAAAAGCCAAATCTGAAATACTTTCATGTATTTGGATGTAAGTGTTTTATTTTTTAAGACTCATCCTGAACAGCTGTCAAAATTTGATCTAAAAGCTGATAAAGGAATTTTTGTTGGATATCCACTTTCCACAAAAGCCTTCAGAGTCTACAATTTAAGAACAAGGGTTGTCATGGAATCTATCAATGTATCTTTTGATGATAAAAAGATTACTGTACTTGAAGATTTCAATGATCATGATCAGCTGAGATTTGAAAATAAAGATTTAAATTCTGATTCTGTAAATTCTGATGACCTAAATCCTGATTCTGTAAGTTCTGATGGGTTAAATTCTGATGTCATTGAAACTGTGGTAACTGCTCCAAAGGAAAATGCACCTATTCAGGGGGAGCAAGTTGATGATCATACCACATCTCAAGACTCTCAAGAAGCATCAAAACCAGTCACTGGATCTTCAAGTTCTGATTCATCAAGTTCTGATGAGCCAAATTCTGACAATTCTGGAAACTCTAATTCTTCAATTCCTGAAGGATCCAACTCAAATTCTGGAATCTCAGAGAGCATAACTTCAGGGGGAGCATCAGAATATGCTGATGGAGACAGCATGGATCATGGGGGAGGATCCAATTCTAAAGATCAACTTCCATCTGCAAGGAAGTGGACTAAATCACACACACCTGACTTAATAATTGGAGATCCTGAAGCAGGTTTCAGAACTAGAACAACAACAATAAATGAATGTATCTATCATTCCCTTCTATCTCAGACTGAACCAAAGAAAGTGGAAGAAGCTCTTCAAGATGTTGATTGGGTGCAAGCAATGCAGGAAGAGTTAAATTAATTTGAAAGAAATAAAGTCTGGACCCTAGTACCAAGACCAAAGAACAGGTCCATTGTTGGCACAAAATGGGTGTTCAGAAACAAAACTGACAGGGATGGCATAATAACAAGGAATAAAGCAAGACTGGTTGCAAAAGGATATTCTCAACAGGAGGGTATTGATTATGATGAAATATATGCTCCAGTTGCTAGATTGGAGGCCATAAGAATCTTTTTGGCTTATGCTTCTCACAAGAAGTTTAAAGTTTTTCAAATGGATGAAAAGAGTTCATTTCTCAATGGAGAATTAGAGGAAGAGGTATATGTTGAATTACCTCCAGGATTTGTAGATCCAAAATTTCCTAATCATGTTTACAGACTTGATAAAGCACTTTATGGCCTAAAGCAAGCTCCAAGAGCATGGTATGAAACTCTGGCACAATTTCTTCTGGAAAGTGGATTTACCAGAGGCCCAATTGATAAAACTCTGTTCTATATCAACCATCCCAAGGACTTACTTTTAGTCCAAATTTATATTGATGATATCATTTTTGGTTCTACAAATGCCAAACTCTGTGAAAAGTTTTCAAGGCTAATACAATCAAGATATCAAATGAGTGTGATGAGAGAACTTGGCTATTTTTTGGGACTTCAAGTTAAGCAAACTAAAGAAGGTACTTTCATAAATCAGTCCAAGTACACCAGAAATTTACTCAAGAAATTTGGAATGCAAGACAGTTCAACTACATCAACTCCCATGGCCACTGCCACCAAGTTAGATAAAGATACTGGAGCATCAGTAGATATTACTAACTACAGAGGTATGATTGGTTGTTTACTCTATTTAACTACAAGTAGGCCAGATATCATGTATGCTACCTGTCTTTGTGCAATATTTCAGGCTGATCCAAGAGAACCTCGTCTAATAGATATGAAAAGAATTTTCAAGTACCTCAAGGGTACAACTGATCTAGGATTGTGGCATCCTAGGAAATTAGATTTGAAGCTAATAGGTTACTCAGATGCAGATTTTGCAGGATGCAAATAGATAGGAAAAGCACTAGTGGAAGCTGCCAATTTCTTGGAGGCAAATTGGTTTCTTGGTTTAGCAAGAAATAAAAATAAATTTCCACATCAACTGCAGAAGCATAATATATTGCTGCAGGAAGCTGTTGTGCACAGATTCTTTGGATGAAAAAATAGTTACTGGACTATGGGTCAGAATTTTCTAAAAGTCCTATTTACTGTGATAATCAAAGTGCTATTGCTATGACAGGAAATCCAGTTCCACACTCAATGACAAAGCACATCAGCATTAGGTACCATTTCATAAGGGAACATGTGATGGAAGGTACAGTGGAATTGCATTTTATTCCAACAGATCAACAACTAGCAGATTTCTTCACAAAACCACTATGTGAAGCTACTTTTACAAAACTGGTAAATGAACTTGGAATGGTTTCAGGTTCTTTCTCAAAATCTGTTTAGTTTTTATTCTCATACATTAGACTTTATGATCAGTGTTTATAGATTTTCTTATCTCAATATAATCTGTGCTTAAATTGTAACATATTAAACACTGCCTATTATCTAATGTTATTCTATAAACTCTGAAAGTGTTTTGAATGTTCTGTGAATATTCAATCCAATGAGGATTATCTTGTTAGATGCTGACTTAGTAGTCTTTAACAAACTATGTATCCCATGTTTGAAATAGTTATTTATGTGGAAATCAATAATACAAGTAAATTCTGATTTTGATCTTAGTGAAATTTACTTCCTGTATCTTATTACTAAGTCATAAACTAGATTATTGCTTCTTATCTGTCAAATTCTGATGTCAGTAAATCTTAAGGATGAACTACATGCTTGATAAGCCTCACTTATCTGAAGAAAAAAAAGAAGAAAAAAATTGAAATCAGGTACTCCTTTGAGATCTAGAGTAATTTATGTGAAAGGGAACATCCAAGTGCATTGCTGGTATTAAGTTATATGCATTAGAAAAGCAAATTCATTTTTCTTGGTGACTTTTCATATTCACTGATAACTGGAAAAATATTCTGATAACAACATAAATTCTGTTGGCAGTTGTAACTCATTGACACTGAGAAGCCCTTGTCAAAAGAATTTCAAAAGATGCATAAAATAAGCACAAACAATTGAGGTGGATTCTTGCATAACTTTATTCTACAGTAGACTTCACAATTCAAGAACAATCTTAAGCATTTTTCTTAGTTATGCCTTATTTCTAAGATATACTGAAGTTTATCAGACTTTAATCTTTATCTGATCATTTGCACGTACACACACTATCACTCCATATGAATGATGAAAATTACTGTGGTGATTAAGTTGTTTCTGATAAACAGTTAAGTATTATTTGCATAAATTCTGAGGACAAGTTCTGATTATGTTCTGATGATTAAGCTCTGAAGACACCAGTCAATATTTGTGTGAAGAAACACAGAAACAGTCATTCACTTTTTGAGTACAGAAGCCATGTTCTGATGACCGTTAAATTCGGATAATAGTCAAGTTCTGATGCAAACTCTTATGCTTACGTGTCACATTTTAATTGATTGATTTATTATTAGTTTTTACTTTAACGGTCATTTTTTTCAGAAAATAAATAAGTGAGATTAAAACAGTGATAATCATTTGGTTAATGGGTTGCGTGTTTGTTTTGGTAACCGTATGTGAGCAATAATTACTGCACATTTACTGTGCCCACTAATAATGTTTTGACTATTTACATGCTTCCAAGTGTAAAATGTATGTTCTGCTTCATAAATATAGCCGTTGTCACATGGAGTGTATAAATACTAGAGTTAAAAGATTTTACAATCTTTTACCTACTTTTACACATTTCTAATCTCTCTTATTCTCTCTCACTCTCTATTATTCTCTGAAGCTATTTTATCACAAGCATTTTATCAAACACTCTATACACACACAACTTTTCACTTATTTTCACAGAATTGGCACCTAAGGATCTTATCTATGATGGAGCCAAGTTTGTCCCCAACAACTATATGGCTATTCTCAACAAGGACGAGGCTCCTTTAGAACTTCACTTCATTCAAGATTTTCTCGCTCAAAGTGAAATTGGGTATGCTCTGACCCAACCACAGGCTCTCTCAGGCAAGCAAATTCTGGAGTTTTGGAGGTCTGGAGTCTATGATAATGGTGGTGAAAGTGGGTCCCCAAGCATCATTTTTACAACAGGGGAAGATGAGCACCTGGTAACCTTGTCAACTGTTCGACAAGCATTGCATCTGCCAGAAAACTGTAGTTATAATTCACAAGTTGGGGAGTCAATTCTTCAAAACATGATGGCAAATCTTGGCTATGAGAAGTCTTTGTCCAAGCTGGGACAACTGAAGAGGCCCTACATCAGAAGGGAGTGGAGCTTCTTTTTCGATTGTATTACCAAAGCCTTTGCCAACAAATGCTCCAATTTTGATGCTATTCCAATTCTGAGTCAGCAAATAGGGTATGTACTTCTTAATCAAACTCATTTTGATTATGCTACTGCTATATTGGGTTTTATTGGGGATAGGATGAAAGAGGACCCAAATACTGTTTATTTTGCTAGGTTCTGCCAGCTTATTTATAGTTTTTGTTGTTCTGATAAGCCCCAAGCCTTTATTGAGTTAATTGAACCCTTTAAACTTCACAAAAGGGCTTTCACAGACTTATTATTTGCTGATAATAAGAAGGATATACTAGGACCCCTCCAAATTCCCCAATCTGTCAAATATTTCTTAGTAAATTCTGATCCTCACACATACACAACCATATATCATGATGTTGCACCTACACAGCCTACTACTTCTCAACCTCCACTAACCCAGCTTTCCAATACTCAACCAACACAATCCTCTCAACCACAACCATCAGCACCTACTGTCAGAACCTCAACTCTCAAGTCCAAATCTAAACCACACTCTGGTACATCTAAACAAGTGCCAGTTGTGAAATCTTCTACACCATCTAGGCCCAAAACCAAAAGAACTATCTATGTGCCTAAATCTCCACCAAGGCGAAGAAGAAAGTTGATTCTGAGAGATGAATCTAATGAGGATGAACAAGTCCAGGTTCCTGCATCAGAACCTGTGCCATTAGAAGCTGAAGTGGTAACTCCTCAGAAACAGAATGAAGCTGAGGGTTCTGGGATTTTGAAAAGGAAAAGACCTTCAAGTTCTGATACAGATCATGTCACTCCTCCATCTAGAAAATCAAGGAAGACTAGAGCAGGTGAGCATATTGCACAAACTCAATATGAAGATACTGAAGATGATGAGGAAGGGGATCAGGAATCTCTGATCTCATCAGAACCTATTGTGATTGAAGCCCTGCCAGCACCTGAAGAAGTTCTGATTCAGGAATCTGAAATTCCTGAAGTCCACATATCAGAATTTGTACAAGAATCTGTGATTTCTCCACCTCACTCTCCATTCAAAGAAACTGCCTATGTTGAAGATTCAGAGTTAAGTCCTGAAATTGACATTCACAGGTTGAATATTCCAACTATTTTGTATCTGGAAGCACCACCAGCAAAAGAGTCAACTCCACCTATTTCTCCAATACTAAATGCTGACAGCCACACACATCTTGGTGTTATCTGAAGATGAGGAGATTCTAGCAAGTTCTGGTGAGTCAGCTCCGGTAAATACTTCAGTGCCTACAGGAAAGGAGGCATTATTCCAGTTTGAGGAAGAGGCTCAAGTTCCATGAGAGGAAACCCTTAGAGGAGTTGAATGGACAAAGAAGTGGAATGAATCTGACTTCATTCCCAGCCTAACTGTTCTGATAGATCATGTTACAAAAACTGATGAGTTTCTGATAAATTCTGACTTCAAAACACAACTTAAAGTCACTGCTCTCACTACTAAAACTCTTCAAGATCTACACTCCAAGACTCATGCAAAGGTTGATAAACTTCAGGAAATAGCTGATAAGTTGGACATGATGTACAAACTACACAAGAAGAGGTTTATCAGACCAATTCCAGAAAAAGTGGATGCTATTGAGCAAGATCAAATCAAGCAGCAAGCCCAACTGGATGAGGTATTGCAGAATCAAGCCTCTCAACAAACACAGCTTAATGAAATCCAATCTTCAGTGGAACTCCTTCTTTCTCTACTCATGACAGATGATGCCAAAAAGGGGGAGAAGGTAGTTAAGTCCAAATGCTCACCAAGCCAAACACTGAAGAAAAAGGATGATTCTGAAGATGACCAGGGAAATCCTAGCAAGGGCAAAGTCAAGGAAAGCAAGTTAGCAGAATTCCTATTCAGAAAGTACCTGATAGTAAGATTTCTAATAAATCTACTATTCAGAGGAGTGATAAGGAAGGAAAGAAGACTTCAGCTACAGATCAAACTTTGTTGCTCACAAGTTCTGAAATTGAAGATCAAGTTCTGACAGCAAGTTCTGATAATCAAATTCTGATGACAAAGTCTGATGTTCTCATTCAAGGTGGAAGTCAAGACTCGAAGAAATTCATGCAAACCTTAAAGTTCATGGGAAAGAAGGCAACATTCTTTTACAAGGATCTTAAGATTCAATCCTTAGATGAGGAACTTGCAAAGAGACTGTTCCTTAAGGATAATCCAGGAGTGGATTCAGAGGAACTTAGAGAAGAAGAAGCAAGATTTAATGCTGAAAAGTCAAAACTACAGCCTAAAGCTTCTAATGCAAAGAAGCCTCCCAAACCTAAGGAGAAAGGTATAATAATAAGAGAAAGATCTATCACAGAGATTCCCAGATCAATTACTAGATCTCAAACTACTACTGATCCCAAAGACAAGGGAAAAGGAAAAGTTGGGGAGACAGTCAAGAAACAGAAGATGAAGATTCCTCAAATTCTGATGGATCCTGTGTGCAAGATGGTTCAAGTATTTGATGATACTGCTGCTGAAGATGAAACAGTTGAAACTCTGAAGAGAAAGAGGATGACAGAAGAATCCAAGACAACCTCTGACATAGCTCAAGTTGTTCAGAGTGAAAATATTTCAAAATAGCAAGCTACCGATGAAACTGCAAATCCTGACCAATTCATCAAGACATCAACCTCTAACACTGCTCAAGTTGACATAGACAACTTAACTCTTGATCAGAAAAAGAAGCTGCTATGGAATAAAGCTACTCCAGTGGAACCTAAGACCAATCTAATGCTGAATCAGCTTGTATCTTTTGGGATTAGACCTAAGCAAGCTAAAGACAAGTTTGGGTTAGGTTCTGACAAAGAAAAGAGACAAATAGGAGTAGAAGTTACTCTCATAGATCCTTTCATTTTGACAGACAAACCATATGAAGAAATCGAACAAGAGTACCTTGACAAAGTGTTGTTTGCTCAAATTGTCATGGATACTCATGATGAATCAGAAGTTAAAGAAAAATTGATCCCGTTTCTCAATGATGGCAGAACTTACAGACTAGCAGATTCTGACGTGCTAAAGATGTAATATCCGAGATATATCGTGTAATTATTTTTGCTATTATATAATTATTATGTGTGTTCAGTATCTATTCTATGAGCTAATTGTTAAGTGTTATTTGTACTTGAATATTCAAAAATAATATTAATTGAGTATTTTAATTTTTATATGTCCAAAATAAAATATAGATAATTGTCATATCTTCCTAATTATTTTTATGTTGGTTTATGGATTTATAAGAATTATATGAAATTTCTAAAATCTTTTTCCGGGTAATTAAAATCTATTTTATAAAAATGGGAACCAACCGACGTCAACCGTTGTTACGTTTTTGGAACCCGAAACTCTTTCGAGAACTCCTTCCTAACCTAATTGTAATATTCCGAGCATATTCCATGTTTCGACTTTTTTGATCCGGCTTACGGTTTGTCCTGCGCGGGTCCCGGCGCAACATTTTCGATACAATATTCGTTTCGGTAAATCAATAAAACCCGTATTTTCGATAAACGGGAGCTTTTTATTAAACTATCCCAATTATCACTTCGTAATACGTGTAACCAGGCGCTGAGACCAAGACCACAGTACAAATTGTACTGATTTGGATAATTATCCCGAAAACCGATACCGTTTGGATCAGTTTTTACAAATAAACGTACCGTTTTATATCGGGAATGATCCAACGGGATACTAATTTTCCGTAATTATAAATAGCCTTTTACCGTATTTTATTTCGTATCAAAATCATTTGCAGACAGATAATTATATAATTTTTTGAGAAAAGCCCTAATTACATAAACTGTTCTAAGAATCAAACAGCAAAACGAAGGCGTTACCGATCTCTGTTTTCAAAGCTTGAGTAACCAAAACGAAGGATTTGAGGTGTTCTATCAGATTCTGAGCTTTGTTTCACTGCAGAAATCAAGGTTATTTTTCTAAAAATTTATTTATTTTCGAATTTATTTTATTAAAAATATGAATTTTTGTTCGGATGATTGTTTGTATGATTTGATGATTGCATGTTGTAGAGCTTGTTTTCCTGATGATTTTCATATGTCATACGTCTGATTTGGAGTTCAATAACATGCTCAAAAGTGGGTTTAATTTTCGAATTTCAAAATTAGGGTTTATAACCCGTATGAATGTTCTTAATTGAAATTTGGGGATTTCTTATTCTGTGATAGATTGATGTTGTGTTATAGTGGGTTGTGTTCTCTGTGAAATTTGCAATCTAGTCGTATAAGTTTCATGAACCAACGAGGTCTGTAGAGAAGGGAGTTGTGTTTTGAAGTTTTCCGATGTTCGCCGGAAACTGGAAAACTTCACGGCCAAATTCCGGCCAACTCAGGGATTGTTAGGTTGTTTTGATTGCATGATTGTATTCCTGGTAATTTGTAGATGTGATCTGGAGCTTGTGGTAAGGTGAGGAGGTCGGAATCGTGTTCTCTGGCGAACCCGACTGTTTTCCGGTGATGGGGTGTAAAATTGCAGTTTGGTCCCTGGACTTTTGGGGACGATACAGTTAGGTCCCTGAAGTTTCCAGAATTTGCAAATTTAGG
The DNA here is from genome assembly GCF_009905375.1 of Apium graveolens. Lineage (NCBI taxonomy): Eukaryota > Viridiplantae > Streptophyta > Magnoliopsida > Apiales > Apiaceae > Apium > Apium graveolens. The sequence goes on from NC_133654.1 coordinate 114,615,777, forward strand.
ATTCCTGTTTATAAAATGTTTAAAAATTGATAGGGATAAATAAATTATTATTGTATAATTAAATACTGCATTAATTGTACAAGCTGTGGGCTACTAGGCCCAATAAAAAGATATATGAAACTCAGACCAGAAAGGTTAAGCCTGATGGACCAGATCAGGCCTGATGGAATAAAAAAGGCCCAAAAGCCCTAATTATTAATTAATTTCGTAATTAATTAATAAGGGAAAAATCAGCTATTGAGAAGAGTCCCGATAAGGATATAAATCCTTATAGATTAGCCTCAAGGGGACCTAAAAGGATAAGGGATCAGCTTCCTACTTCCTAGGACTCCTAAATCTATCCTAATTCAGAGGCTTGTCCACCAAGTCTCCTATACCAAGTCCAATTCAAGGACTCCCACATCTATATAAGGGGCCTCACCCCACAAATCAGAACTACGTTTTTTGACTTGATCCTTGGCAATCAGCAAGGTACGTAGGCATCTTGTTAAGGCAGATTGAGTCACGAAACACAAGAGCAGTCAAATCGAGCCTTGGAGCTCACGTTCCTTAGTATTAAATACAGTAATTATATATAGTAGTTTTAATCCATAACATTTGGCGCCGTCTGTGGGAACAACGGAACAACAACCATGGCGAGAACACGGAGAACAACTAGCACTCTGGAGGAGGGAACACCATCAGGGACAACCCAGGTGATTTCATCAACCGTGGAGGTTCCTCCCCATTCAACTTATGCATCTACTCAGGGGGAAGCCCAGACAGGGGCAACTCATCCTCAGCCACAAGGGACAACTCCCCCGACTATTCAAGGTACGAATCCTCAAGTTCAACAAATACATATACCTGTGAATTCTCGACCCGTCGGGTATGAATATTCAACTATTGTTACTACTAACCCCCCTTATGGGATGCCCCTTCACCCTGAGGTTGGAGGAAGTGGATATGCTGGGCGAAGCGAAGCACGAGGGCGGTCGCCCCCCTATATACGAGGTTTGGATCCTATCCCTGAGGATCGGGAATTTTCTGGTCCATACACTGAGAGAGACTCCGAATCTTCGGATGATGAAGTGGCCCCGAGAAGGAGGCGTCCTGGAAAAGAGCCAATGGCCGATGGAAGGCAACGCCCCCAAAGCACCCCAGGGGCGAATCCCCAAGAAGTGCAGGAAAAGATCAGGGCTCATGAGGCTGAAATCCAAAGGCTGAGGCGTGATTTGGAGGCTCACCAAGCCACCAGACCCCACATACCTCCTAGGGGGAGAAATCCTCCTCCTATCATAGACCTGGATGGTCCGGTAAGAAGAAGGGCTGATGTCCCAAGAACTGATCCAAGCAATCTCCTTCCCCTTGGAGATCCTGATGATCCAACTCCACCCTTCACAGAAGAGATAATGAATGCCCATATCTCAAGAAAATTTAAGATGCCCACTATCAAAGCCTATGATGGCACGGGAGACCCCGCTAATCATGTTAGGACATTCTCTAATGCACTGCTGCTGCAACCCGGGAATGATGCTATAAAATGTCAGGCCTTCCCTCAAACCCTGTCGGGTATGGCTCAAAGATGGTACAGTCGCCTACCCCCAAATTCTATTGGATCATTCAGAGAATTAAGTCAGGCTTTTATTAAGCAATTCATCAGTGGAAGAGTCCATGAGAAAAGTTCAGCATCTCTTATGAGTCTTGTGCAGGGAGCTAAAGAATCCTTAAGAGATTACCTAAATCGTTTTACAAAGGAGGCTTTAAAAGTCCCAGACCTTGATGATAAGGTAGCCATGATAGCACTGCAACAAGGAACTAGGGATGAGTTTTTCAAGATGTCTTTGGCCAAACGACCCCCTGAGAGCATGTTGCAGCTCCAAGAGAGGGCAGGGAAGTATATCAAGGTTGAAGAAAGTATGAGGAAGACCGTAGTAAGTAATGAGCCCACTGGAGGCAAGAAACGAAAAACTGATTTGGAGTATATCGCTAAGGATAAATATCCTAGAACTGAACAAAACCCTGATTCAACCCCCAAGAAGGGAGGACCTGGGCAAAAGTTCACTGAATACGCTAAGCTGAATGCTCCCAGAAGTCAGATTTTGATGGAGATTGAGAAAGACAGAGATATTCGCTGGCCTAAGCCCTTGAAGGCTGATCCCGCCAAGCTAGATAAGGGCAAGTATTGCAGGTTTCACAAAGATGTTGGCCATGACACCGATGAGTGTAGGCAGTTGAAAGATGAAATTGAGTTTTTGATTCGAAAAGGAAGGCTGAACAAGTATACTGGAGATGGAGGAGACAGAAACAATAATGGAAGGAAGAACTTTGAAGATCGTAGGAGGGACCAAGATGATCAGGGGCGGAATCCCCAACCTAGAGGACCAGTTATAAACACCATTTATGGAGGGCCGAGACCTCGAGGGCCTGTGATAAACACGATCTTTGGAGGTCCAACTACTGCTTGATTGTCCAAAAATTCCAGAAAGGCATATACTAGAGAGGTTATGCATATTGTTGGAGAAGCCCCGAAGAGGGCCAGGACAGAAGTAACATTGGCTTTTGATGATTCCGACCTAGAGGGTGTGAAGTTTCCCCATGACGACCCGCTGGTCATAACGCCGATAATAGGGAATAGCCCGGTTAAGAGGGTCCTTGTGGATAATGGTGCTTCTGTGGATATCTTGCTCCACGACACCTTTCTAAGGATGGGGTATAACGACTCCCAGTTGACACCAACCGACATGCCGATATATGGATTTGCTGGAGTAGAATGTCCTGTGGAAGGGATAATTAAATTGCCAACCACCATAGGTACGGAGCCAAGGCAAGCAACGCAGATGCTGGATTTTGTGGTGGTAAAGGCTAGTTCAACTTATAATGCTATCATGGGGAGAACAGGGATACATGCCTTCAAGGTAGTCCCCTCTTCCTACCATTCAGTCATGAAGTTTCCCACCCGAAACGGGATTGGAGAAGAGAGGGGAGATCAAAAAATGGCTAGAAGCTGTTATGTGGCCTCTTTGAGGGCAGATGGAGTCGGGGGGCAGGTTCTTCCTATTGAAGATATGGATGTTCGAGAAAATAATGAGAATAGAGGAAGGCCAGCAGAAGAATTGGTTTCGGTTCCTTTAGATCCCAAGAATCCTGAGAGGATGACTTTCATTGGAGCTACATTAGAGGAGCCCCTTAGAGGGAAGTTAGTGAAATTTTTGCAAGAAAATAGTGATGTGTTTGCATGGTCAGCAGCTGATATGCCAGGCATAGACCCGGAGTTAATTACCCACAAGTTAAACGTGGATCCAAGCCGGAAGACAGTGAAACAAAAGAAAAGAAATTTTGCCCCGGAAAGACAAGAGGCTATAAAGCAGGAAGTGGAAAAGCTCTTAGAGGCTGGTTTCATTGAGGAGATTCAATTTCCGGAGTGGTTAGCAAACCCTGTAATGGTGAAGAAGGCTAATGGAAAGTGGAGGATGTGTATAGACTTCACCGATCTGAATGATGCATGCCCCAAAGACTGTTTTCCGCTGCCTAGAATTGATACTTTGATTGATGCCACCGCTGGACATGAGATGCTGAGTTTCATGGATGGGTTTAGCGGATACAACCAGATCAAAATGCATAAGGATGACATTCCAAAGGTATCATTTATCACTGACTTTGGTGTTTATTGTTATCTTGTTATGGCGTTTGGTCTCAAGAATGCAGGAGCCACCTATCAAAGGTTGGTGAATAAAATTTTTAAGGATCTTATTGGGAAGACTATGGAAGTCTATGTTGATGACATGCTAGTCAAGAGTCTAGTAAAGACTGATCATATAACCCATTTGAGGGAAGCTTTTGAGGTCCTGAGGTACCACAAGATGATGTTGAATCCCACGAAGTGTGCTTTCGGAGTAGGATCTGGAAAATTCTTGGGATTGATGGTCTCAAAGAGGGGAATTGAGGCTAACCCCGATAAAATAAAGGCAATCCTGGACATGGAACCCCCAAAAACTGTCAAGGATGTTCAGAAACTCACAGGAAGGGTTGCTGCACTAGGACGATTCATCTCCAAGTCAGGAGACAAGTGCTTGTCATTCTTCAAGTCATTAAAGAACATTAAAGACTTTGTATGGAGTGAGGAAAATCAGAAGGCATTTGAAGAGTTAAAGGAGTATATGGGCCAGGCCCCGTTGTTGGCCAAGCCAGTTCTGGGTGAAGTTTTATTCTTGTACTTGGCTGTTTCAGAAAGCGCCTTGAGCGCGGTGTTGGTTAAGGAGGAACTGAAAGTCCAGAAACCCGTATACTATGTCAGCAAAATTTTGCATGGTGCTGAGTTGAATTATTCAGCCATTGAGAAATTCGCTTTAGCCTTGGTGATGGCTTCAAGAAAGCTGCGTCCTTATTTTCAAGCTCACCAAATTGAAGTGCTAACAAATCAGCCACTGAGAAATATCATTCACAGTCCCAAGGCAAGTGGGAGACTAATTAAGTGGGCAATAGAGTTGGGAGAGTTCGATCTCAAGTATAAGCCACGTATGGCCATAAAAGCCCAGGCACTAGCTGACTTCGTGGTGGAATGTACCATACCCAACCAAGAAGTCGGGGGGCGGGAAGATACCACACCTCAAGACAAGGGAGTCGACAATGGGGACAACGAGAAAGAATATTGGGTTCTCTATTTTGATGGAGCATCAAAAACAAATTCCAGTGGAGCAGGGTTGGTTTTGCAAAGCCCTGATGGATTCTTAATAGAGTATGCCATGAAGCTAGACTTCCCAACCACAAATAATGAGGCAGAGTATGAAGCCCTGATTGCTGGCCTTGGTCTAGCTGGGACACTTAGAGTCAAAAACTTAAAGGTTCGTGGAGACTCGAAGTTGATCATATCCCAGGTAAAGGGAGAATTTGAAGCAAGGGATGATACGATGGCAAAGTATGTTCGCCTAGTAAAGGCTGTGATGACCCAATTTAATGAATGCCATGTTGAACACATTCCAAGGGAAGAAAATGCTAAAGCAGATGCGCTATCAAAGTTTGCTTCATCTGAGATTGAAGAAAGCTCAGGAAGTGTGTACTTCCGTGTTTTGAAGACACGAAGCATAGATGTTAAGCTTGTGGCTCCCGTAGGCTTGGGGACGTCATGGATTGATCCCATCAAGGCTCACATTCAGACCGGTTGGTTGCCAAGCGATACAATTGAGGCACGGAAGTTAACTGTTCGAGCACTAAGGTACTCTTTGATAGATGGGATTCTATATAAAAGATCTTTCGTGGTTCCTTACTTGAGGTGTCTCAGGCCCGATGAGGCGCGCTTAGCTCTTGAGGAAGTGCATGGAGGTATTTGTGGGCAACACTTGGGGGCAGGGCCTTGGCTCATAAGATAACTCGTTTAGGCTTCTATTGGCCAGAAATGATGGCTGATGCCAAAGAATATGTAAAGAAGTGTGATCGTTGTCAGAAGCATGCACCAGTCGCCAGACAACCCCCCGAGATGCTGACCTCTATCAACTCACCTATTCCCTTTGCTATGTGGGGGATGGATATTCTAGGGCCTTTTCCTATGGCCACAGCACAAAGGAAGTTTCTGATTGTAGCCATTGATTATTTCACCAAGTGGATCGAAGCCAAACCTTTGGCCAAAATCACAACTAAGCAGGTTGCACAATTCCTGTGGGAAAACATTATGTGCCGATATGGAATTCCCCGTATCCTCGTCACTGACAATGGAACGCAATTCAACAATGAGGAATTCAAGAAGTATTGTGAAGAAAATGAAATTGAGTTACGATTCACCTCTGTGGCTCACCCGCAAGCCAATGGGCAAGCGGAAGTAGCAAATCGGATAATCCTGGATGGATTAAAGAAGAGGATCGAGAAGTCAAGAAATAATTGGGTGGACGAGATACTTCCCATATTATGGGCCTATAGGACTACCTGTAGAGTCACGACGGGAGCAACTCCCTTCTTGTTGGCATATGGGGCAGAAGCAGTAGTTCCGGTGGAGATATCACATTCCTCTCCAAGGATTCAGGCTTTCAACGCAGAGGAAAATGGGGAAGGTCAGAGGTTAGCCCTGGATTTGATCGATGAAGTGCGAGATAAGGCACATGCAAAGATAGTAGAATATCAGAAAAAAGCTTCATTCTACTACAACCTAAGGGTTAAAGAAAGGTTTTTTAAACAAGGCGATCTAGTCTTGAGGAAGATAGAAGCATCTGGTGTTGGACAGAAAGGGAAGCTTGCCCCAAATTGGGAAGGGCCGTACAGAGTCAAGAACGTTCAAGGTAGAGGAACCTACAAGCTCGAGACTATGGATGGTTTTGAAGTCCCGAGGACCTGGCACGCACAAAACCTGAAGGTTTACTACGTGTAAGATAGGCGAAGTACGATTCTCACTTGTCATTGTGACAAGTAGGTTTAAAAGCACCTGGAAGCTTTGCTTGCGTAGGATTTTATATTCCAGTAGAATTTACATTGTCTAGTTATTATTGATTAGGGTCGAACCCATGCTATGTAAGGTTTTGAAAAACCAGACTTCATATTAAAGAGTTTGAAATTACTTCAATCCAAGGATGTTTAAGGCTCAAATGCATATTAAACAGAAAGAGGCAAGAAAAGCAACATATAAAATATAAGCCCCGAAGGGTAATAAGTTTTGAATACGATTAAGTCAATACAATAAGACAAGCCATGCAAGGCTGAAAAAGCTCTAAGGAGCTGAGGTGCCCTCGGCGTCCATATCATCGTCTTCTCCGCTCTCGCTAGATGTCTCCGTCGTCTCGGAGGAGGAAGAGCTGTCATCCTCAGCAGGTCTGGAAGAAGACTCGGGAGGAGGAAGAAGTGGATCCTGAGGAACATGGTCCGAGACAACTACTCGGGTACGAAACCTCTGTAGCAAAGCCTCGTCGTCAGGGCAGATGTAGTCCGCCGGGTTAATATCAGGACAAGCCTCGTTCACGGTCCCAAGGGCCGTGTCCCAACCAGTCCTAAAAAACTCGGGAAAGACTGAATCATCCCTAATCCTCATAGATTGGGCAAACTCCTCCGAGTCCAGATAATTGTCTATAGCTTTATCCTTCTCCGCCCGAAGTACCACCAGCTCGGTGTTAGACTCTCCGAGTTCTTCCTCCTTGCGCTTGAGCTTCTTCTCCAGGGTAGCATACTTCTTCTGCTGCCTCCTGAGGGCATTATCGGCCTTATCAGAAGCCCGCTTCCATGATTCGGCTTGCCTCACAGCGCCTTGAAAGTAGGCGTTAGACTGAAACAAAACAATTAACAAAGTATAAGGCAAGAAAGTGCTACAAGAACGAGAAATAAGTTAAAAAAAGAGAAGGCATACCGAAGCCAGAGATTGGGCTCCCATGAGCTTAATCCTCTCAAGGTCAGGGGTGGCCACCACATCAGTAAAGTCCTTTGGAGTCACGCTATGGTAGGACCAATCCCAAGCATGCTTCGTGGAACCAACCACGGTATCCCCTCGGCGGAATCCCCAGAGAGGCTGAAAGGCGCCTGTAGCAGCAGCAGCAGGGGCAGCAGCAGTGATAGGAGCATTATGGCCCTCAGCTCCTTCAGTTGAAGCCTCCCCCATAGGCTCCTTGTGCTTTCTCAAGAAGATAGGCTCTGTCGCCTTTCCTCTGGTGTCTAGGCCTGCTAACCGAGCTTTCTTCATCCTAGCTGTTTCCTCGACCAAGGGGACATTGTCCTCGTTAATCTCCTTAGCAGCTGAAACAAAGCAAAAGACAAAATAAGTGATGTTAATAATGCGTGAAATAAAGAAAAATTGAGAAGGGAAGAGAAATACCCTATTGAGAAACAGAGGATAGTCCCACATGAATCAGGGAAAACTCTTCTAAAAGAGTCCAGCTGGTGGTGGTGCCATCATCCTGAGTGAGCCCATTGTAAATGATAGTTTCTTCAGGAGTTAAGTGAATGGATTTGAGGCTACCATCACTGACCTTCCCGAAGGAAGATCGAAAGAGCGTGCCCCGGTCGCCATTCTCCCAACGTAACCCAACGAAACTATTCCTCCAATTTGGATTATTATCAGGAATAGAGGCGCTATTAAAGATATGTTTGCTTTTGGGCCTTTGTTTGACATAAACCCAGCCACAAATATTGGAAGAACTATTGTAACATTGAAAGACTTTCCTAAAAACGGCTACAGAAAGAGGAAAGCCCTCCCTAAGACAACAAACCATAAAATATAGAATATTCCTCCAGGCGTTTGGAGGAAGCTGACACGGGTTGATTTGTAAGTCAGCCAAAAGATTAGGGATAAAAGGATGGAAAGGGAACCTAAGCCCAGCATTAAGGGCGTCGGTGTAGATGAAGAGAGTATCGGGCCTCCAGTGGCAAGTACGGTCGCCACCAGAGACTGGAACTAGTCTAAAGGGGGGAGGGACGTTATAACGAGCATTTAGTTTATTGAAATCTATGTTATGCCAAGTATTACAGTGATTAAAGGAGTCGAGATGTGCAGTGGAAGGATATTCATCCCCCCTAGTATTAATCATATCAATTAAAGACATATATGAAGAGCGGATCTCGATATCCTTACCTCGTTTTGAAGCCGAGGCTATCTTGGCCGCCCTCTCGGAACTCTTGTCAGCCATCTAGTAAAGACTGGAAAAGACTTGGGAGGAGGAAGAAGTGGATTTGAGGGAGGAGAAGATTAGGAAGTTTGAGATGAAGAGAAATGAAATGAGAGGTGTGAAGAAGCACACTCTCATCCCACCTATATATAGGAGAAATAAGGGGATTTGGGCCTCAAAAAAGCCCATTTGAGCCAAAAAATAAGAAGGTTCTGGAATTATCCAGAAAATCCCTGGAAAAATTGAGAGAAATTTGAATTTTTTTGAAGATTCTGGAAGAATCCAGAATAACCTTAGAAGAATTTGGAATTTGGGCTCAGAAATGAGGCCCAATTCTAGAAAAACCTTGAAAAACCCAAGGCCCAGTACCAAGGCCCAAATATAAAAAGCCCTATTTGAGGCCCAAAATGATTTTTTCAGGCCCAGGATTAATAAAGATAGTGGGCCCCAAGGTCAGAACAGCCCAGAAAAGGGCCTAATTAGTTAAAAATACAAAACCCAGTTGAAATGGGCCCAGGTTATAAACCAATAAAGGGGATGGCCCAAAAGAATACAGCCCAGGTTTAAGGGCCCAAATCCAAATTACAGAAATATATGCAAGAAGTTAATTCAAGACCAATTCGACCAGGAAACACAAAGGAATCCTGATCGAAACTCCTGAGGTCGAAATCTTGTCGATCAGGGCTGAAAAATAAGCTTAATTCGACCTGAATTAAGACTCATTCGACTAGAAATCAACTGAAAACCCTGGTCGAAACAATCCTGCTCGAAATTGCTTCGACCAAGGCAAGAAAGGCGGCTAATTCGGTCAAAACAAAGAATTCTGACCCAAAACCCTGACCGAAAATTTCCTGGTCGAAAAGGGGAAATAGCTGTTTCATTCGATCAAGAATGGCAGAATGTTTTTGACCCGGTCGACCAGGAAACCAAATAAAATCCTGGTCGAATGAGCCCTGCCCGAATTTGCATCGACCTGGGCAACAAATGAGGGTTAATTCGGTCAAAAACGGAGATCCTGACCGAAAAGGACGAAAATCCTAGTCGAAAAAAAAAAAAAAAAAAAGGGGGAAAAAAAATCCTGGCCGAAATTCGACCAGGACCTCTGCTCGAATATTCCTGCTCGAATTTCCTTCGACCAGGGCTGAAAGAAGGTTAATTCGACCAGGATCCTGGCCGAATGGATCCCTGGTCGAAAACTGTATAAAAAAAAAAAAAAAGAAAAAGAAAAAAAAGGGGGGAGAGAAAAAAAAAAAAATCCTGGAAAATTACAAAAAAAAATCAGGAAAATAATTTTTGAAAAATGTTAATATTTTCAGAAATTAAGGAATAAATCCAGAAATTAAGGAATAAATCCAGAAATTAAGGATAAAATTCCAGAAATTAAGGAATAAATCCAGAAATTAAGGATAAAATCCAGAAATTAAGGAATAAATCCAGAAATTAAGGATAAATTCCAGAAATTAAGGAATAAATCCAGAAATTAAGGATAAAATCCAGAAATTAAGGAATAAATCCAGAAATTAAGGATAAATTCCAGAAATTAAGGAATAAATCCAGAAATTAAGGATAAAATCCAGAAATTAATGAATAAATCCAGAAATTAAGGATAAATTCCAGAAATTAAGGGAAAAATCCAGAAATTAAGGGAAAAATCCCAGAAATTAAGGGAAAAATCCAGAAATTAAGGATAAATCCCAGAAAAATAAGGAAAAATCCCAGAAAAATTAGGGAAAATCCTAGAAAAATTAGGGAAAATTCCAGAAATTAGGGAAAAATCCCGGAAATTAGGGAAAAATTCCTGGAAATCAAAATAATTCCTAAATAAAAGGAAAAATTCGTTGTAAACGTGTAGGTCGCTCCACACTTTACGGAAAAACGAAACCCTGTAAGGGAACAAATAGACTTAACTTCTGCGAAACCTATTCAATGTTTCCCAAAAGTTGGGGGGTAAATGATAGGGATAAATAAATTATTATTGTATAATTAAATACTGCATTAATTGTACAAGCTGTGGGCTACTAGGCCCAATAAAAAGATATATGAAACTCAGACCAGAAAGGTTAAGCCTGATGGACCAGATCAGGCCTGATGGAATAAAAAAGGCCCAAAAGCCCTAATTATTAATTAATTTCGTAATTAATTAATAAGGGAAAAATCAGCTATTGAGAAGAGTCCCGATAAGGATATAAATCCTTATAGATTAGCCTCAAGGGGACCTAAAAGGATAAGGGATCAGCTTCCTACTTCCTAGGACTCCTAAATCTATCCTAATTCAGAGGCTTGTCCACCAAGTCTCCTATACCAAGTCCAATTCAAGGACTCCCACATCTATATAAGGGGCCTCACCCCACAAATCAGAACTACGTTTTTTGACTTGATCCTTGGCAATCAGCAAGGTACGTAGGCATCTTGTTAAGGCAGATTGAGTCACGAAACACAAGAGCAGTCAAATCGAGCCTTGGAGCTCACGTTCCTTAGTATTAAATACAGTAATTATATATAGTAGTTTTAATCCATAACAAAAATCATATTTCCTATTTATTTTTATTATAAAAATTCGTTTTTAATTTTTGAAAATTCTAAAAATTATTATTTTAATTCTGAAAATTATTTTTAATTCACAAATAAATCTAAATTAATTTCAGTTAATTTATAATTGATTAATTGGTCAATTAATTCGAAAATTAATTGATTAATTGATTTAATTAATTATTAATTGATTTTAATTAGTTATTTAATTAGATTTAATTATTTAAAAATGATTTAAAAATTCTGAAAAATAGTTTCGAGCTTTAAAATATTATTCTAAATTATTTCCAAGGCTCGATAATTATTCTAAAATTATTTCGGAGCCAGAATGGGCCTACCGAACCCTGTTTATTAACCCGAAATTGATCCAACGACCCGTTTTAATTCCGAAAAATGTTTTAAAAATTATTTTAAATACCAGAAAGCCTATTTATGACCCGAGACTTTTTTATAAATAATATATCATTGATTACGTGATGTATTATGTGCTACATGTGACTTGTTAATTGACTATCGGTCTATATATTCGGTGTTTACTTGATTATTGCATAACTTTCAATCCGTTAATCGGATTTGGGTAAAACGAAGGGTAGATAGAAGTATGTGTTGAATAGAATTCCATGAGTAAATTATTGATAGATGCTTATGATATGTGTGTAGAAGAGGCAAGACGTAGGAAAGGGAAACAGGTAGTTGAGGAGTAAAACAGTTGTGATTGGAAGCGAGTGCAGTGTAGTAAGCTAATACCAGGCAAGTGTTCTGAACTTTCTCGAGATATTGTAGTACTTAATAATCCTGTGATATTGCAAGTGCTTTGAAGCACGGAAACCTAAATCCTGATTTTAGTTATTGTCCTTGAGCCATGAATCATATTCTTTCTAATCCATTGATTATTGTATACCCAAACAAGAACCACAAATCTACGATACTACTCTACAAATACATACAAACTAAATACCAAACACTGAAATGAATTATTATATACTCTACCCATGGTATCTTATACTTTGAAAGATCGAATCCTTGAAACCTTGAAACGTTGATTCCTTTGTTATCCAATTCTTTCATTACCCAGCATCCAAGCTTTTAAATTGCCTTATTGATCCTTACAAGGATTGAAACCCTTTCATTGTTAAACATTTATTGTTGTTAATGATTTCAGTTATTGTTTACTATTGCATATTCTGTTATTATGTTAGAATTGGATTGTTTTTATAAAATTGTGGACCAGATTCGTGGTCAGACCATATAATGGTTAAGTTAGGCCAATGTGTGCCTTGGATCCAGTAGTTAGAGCAATGCTGTGTGCCTTGCTCGGGGTTAGTGCGTGACTGATCAGCAGCCTAACCTTGGTTTTTAAATTAAAAGTATAATATCCAATTCTAAATCATAATCCATTGTTCACTTGATATCATAAACATATTCACCTGATGATCATTATTCTCAGTTTTGTCATTGTGACTTGCTGAGCTAGTTAGCTCATTCGTGCGATGTTGTTTATATTCTTTCCAGTTAAAAAGGAACCAGTTCGTAAAGAGGATCCCCAGTCCAGCGCGAGAGCTAGGGGTTCAGGTTGAGAAAGCTGAGCTAGTAGGCTTCTTTTGGAATAATTTAAGTTTGTAAAAGTTTGTAATAATGTTTAATACTCAGTTTGAATTTGAAATAGTTGGGATTTGAACGGTTTGTAATATATTAGTGTGTTTGGCTTGTGTGCATACTTTAACCTGTTGCGGTCCGTGGTGATTGGTAAGTAGGGTCATTGCATATATTATTATTATCTTTATTATTGTTATAAGCAGGTTATAATTAAGGTGTGTGTGTGGACCCCAAACTTCTGACCCGGGTTTGGAGGGCGCCACAAAAGAAGTCTGTCAAAGAGTTTCAACATATTCACTACCTTCTGGAAGTAAAATATGATGTTACAAGAAGATGGTCAGATTATATTTTGAAGGATATAAGAGATCTTCTCAGAATTTCTGGTGCAAAAGCTTCTGAATACATTCCAAAAATCACTGAAGATGATGGAAGGGAAGTTTCTATGAAGAAGAAGTCTGCCAAGATTGAAGTAATTCTGAAGGGAAAGTGTTTATGCTACAATGAAGACTCTTCACACCCAGAGTTATCAGACTTGGAGATGGGCTTGAAAGAACATCAATTCCTGCACTCAGAGCAGCCATTTATCAGATTGGTGATAATGAAGATGAAGAACTGATGCAAGTTAAAGCACAGTTAGTTGAAGTTCTGAGAAATGTTGAGGACAAGCTGGTAATAGACTTTACAAGGAATCACTTTAGATTCAGATTGATCCAGTGATATTGGTAAAGCTACATGTAATTTAAGTTTTATTTAGCTGTTTAAAATAATATCTCATTGCATTTGTACTTAAATGTTTTTGACATCATCAAATCTATTAACTTGTATATTTTTCATAATTTATAATTTGGGGGAGATTGTTAGATATATTTGTGATGTCATGTCTAATCTGATTTGTTTAGTTTCAGAACTTAGTATCAGAACTTAACTGGAAATCAGAACTTGCTGAAGACAGGAAGTTATTAGAACTTAAGGTGTCAGAACTTATATCAGGACTTAAGTGCGGGTATAATTCAGATAAGGAAAGCAGCTGATTTACAGGAGAGGATCTGGATTAAACAAGTAAAGATATGCATGAAGAATTGGACAGCTATAGGACTACAGTAGATAATCTCTGATTGATGTATTCTAGGAAACAGAATCATTATCATATCAATTAGTAGTTATCTTGTAACTGTGTATTATATAAACACAGAGTAGGGTTTACATTATAAGTGTTATCATTCCCAAGAATATTATTCATTGTAACCCTAGTAGCTCTTAGTGATATCATACATCACTGAGAGAGTAGATTAAACCTACTGTAACAGAGTTTGATATATTGAATAAACTAGCTTTCTGTTACATACTTTTGTTAATAATCGAATTGATTGTAGATACTATATTTAGCCCCCTTTCATAGTATCATTGAGGCCTATCACACAACATTACAGGAAACAATCGATATCGCAAGAGAAATTGATGAAAGGTATAATTTTAATCTCATAAGAAGTATGATCTTTGAGTGTTCTTGTCTATCAAATTGTTTAAACATATCTATATTTCAAAAGTATGATACTATGGAACAGGACATATTCTTTGAAACTTTCTTTTTCTCTCAGGGAAAGTTGTCAACACTCAATCTCAAAATCACACATCATCTATCTCAAATTTCTTCTTAAAAATGAAACACTTGAATCCAATTTTCAAATGTTGCCAAAACGCAAGTGACATGGTTCATGAAACTATGCTCACCACTCAGAAACAACATTCAGTTGGAAAGAGACTACATGCTGAGGTAGATCTTGATGACACCAACAAGAGCACAGGGGGTTTCATCAGCTTTTACTGAAGACCCTGTGATAGTATCTAATAATACATTCAATTGTCAGTTCTTTACAAGAAGAAGAAGGTTTGAGACCATGGTACATGACAGTAACCTGGTCAAATCCTCTTCAATTTAAATGAAGGTTCCCATAATTGGTGAACAACACACTGTCATAACCACAGTCTCCACTGTGAGTTCAATTATGACTTCAGATTTACAAGGTATAACACTTTATCAGCATTTATTATGCATGTTATAAATCCTACTGGGATGATTATTTTTAGACCTTATTTAAGGACTACCTCTAGTCATATGACTACAAACCACCTTTATTTAGCCACCTCTTATCTTTGTAGGACAAATTATATGAGCTTTTTGTGAGTTGTGAGAAAATATTTAGAGAAAAATAAAATTAAAGAGAGGAAGGATCCTTCCTGGAAAAATGAGAGGTAGAGAGAGTCAGGATTTAGTAATCCTTGCGAGGAAACTATAACTATTAAAAGTTATGAGCTTTATGGTGTGAGGAGTAGTGAAACTACTTTAAAAGAATATAGAAATTAAGTGTTACTTGTAATATTTTCCAGGTGCACAGAGTACACAAGAAATAGCTGCTGAACTACAGTCTGTTAACCCTCGGATAAACTCCGATGTACCAAGTGTTGGTAATCTCCCTGCAAGTCTAAGTACTGATACTTTCTTGCAGTCCATTCAATCTACTATTCCACCACCTATAGTAATCCCTGTTTTTGCTGAAAAATAATCCATTTATTCTACTATCTCATCACCTGATATTCTCCTGGTTGTTGCTGAAGATTTAGTAGCACAACAGTCCATTCATAAAGTTCTATCCACTACAGATTTATCATAGCACTCCACAGGTACTGAAGTTCTGGAAGTAAATTTTAAAGCTACAGTTCATTTATGTACAATTCTTGAAGATGTAGGGCTAAATGCTAATGGTATGAAAGCTTCTAAAACTGCTGGATCACATACATCACCAATTTTTGATTATGTCTTACATGCTGAAGCTGAAGATGAAGTTCAGTAGATAGTTTAAAATCCAGTTGCAAATGAAGAATCTAATTATGGTAAAAAAGCTGATGTTTTAAATGCTTTTATATATCCTGAAGATGATTTATTCTTCCCTGAAGATATGCCTACATATGTAAGGCAACAGAATCCGAAGGAGTTAGATGCTAAAAAAAGAAGGATTATTTTGATGATATATAGAATGTTAAATGGAAAGATGTTGCATATCTTATTTCCAAAACCAATGCTGTTGAACATCTAAAAACAGCTGAACAGAGAATTCAAAATCCTGACATGCTGAATCATCTGAAAGCATCTACTCTGATAGTAAGATCCCTGCATACAGCTCAAAAAGCAACTACTTCTCAAATCAATTAGATCAAAGAATCTTTGATTGCTTCAAGGCTAACTACTCATCAGGAAATTCAAAAGCAAATTGCACCAATTATTGCCAGACATTCTACAATTGAAGCCAATCAAGCTAGATTGGAAGCTAAATAAACACAAATGTCTGAACAACTTACAGAGGTGCAGAATTCAGTGGAGTTGATTCTTTCTCTATTGCTTGGTGATGATTCCAAAAAAAGGAGAAAATTGTTAAATCTAAATGCAAGTAGTTGACATTGACAAATATTGATGATGAAAATCCTGATGGAGGTAATAAGGAGGGACAGAAGGACAGTGTAAGGAGAAGAGGTGAAGAGCTAGTTGGAACTAGTGGCTCGTCAAAAGCATTCATAAGGGCTCAATCTAGACAAGGTGGATAAAGTGGGAGAAGTGAAAGAAGAGTTGAATCTAAAGAACTGACTATGATTTCAACAACTGAACAAACTATGAAAGTCACAACTGCTGATGATGACTAAGGCATTCTGGAGATAGAAGCTGGTGCAGAAGCAAGTTAGTGTCTTCAAACTCTGACAGTAAAAGGAAGAAAGACAATTATATTCTACAAGCAAAGATTCAAGCATTTGACTCTGAGGTGAGTAGAAGAATTTTTAAAAAAAGAAAATCTTGGAGTTGATCTTGAACAGCTAATGCATATATAGGAAGAGTTCAAGAACTCTATGAGGATAGAAAATACTGATGCTGTTATCTCTCAAGATCCTTATAAAGATGATCCTTCCAACATACCAACAAAAGGAATAGTCATAAGGGAGGTAAGTCAAGCAGATGATGAAAGATCTATCATGTCTCAAGAAATATTGACTGTTGATAGGAGTTTTAAGGGGAAGAGAAGATACGAGAAAAATCCAAGCCATCAAAGCCTAAAGCTAAAGTTGTTATTATAACAACCCGTATATTGTTGTATTATTTTAAAAAATGTAATGGTTAAATAATTAAATATATAAAATATGTGTATTGGTTTTGGCAGCTGTGTGTTGTTTAATATTATTATGTGTGAATTATGATGTTCAGGTTTTATTTGCTTAATTAATTATTGAGCTGTATTGAGTTGTGTTCACTCTTAAAAGTGATTTTATTGCAGTTTTATTTTCATAAATATTTGATTTATCCCTAAAAAATTATTTTTATAATTTTATAATTTCAATAACAATTTTTGGGATTTTATAAAATTGAGAAATCAATATTTCATTGATAATTTATCTTTAAGAGATTTTCCTAATTGCATTTAATTGTAAAATCAGTATTTAATTCCAGGTTGCTTCAAAATTTATGAAACTCATATTTTATTAAGTTTCTAATATTTCAAGAATTTTAAAATTATTTCTGAAATTTTTGGGATTAATTTCAACCGCGCGTTGATTCGTTTAATCGTTAAATACAGATATAAGTTGTGCTCCAAAAATGGTTCAAAAATTATGAAATTTATGTTTTATTAGTTTCGGGATATTTATAAAATTTTAAAAGTATTTTGATAATTTTTCAGGTTTATTTTACCCGCAACTTGGTTCGATAAATCGTGAATTGTCGGAACTGATTGATATTTTAGGACACGTGTATGCATTTTGTTGATACGTGGCAGTAGAAGAGTTAGAAAAAAAATATAAACCAAAACCCCCCACCCCTATTCATCTCTCTCGACTATCATCTCTCTCTCAATTCTCTCGCCCTTTCTCTCATTTTTATCTCTCAAATCTTTCTGTTTTCTCCTGTTTTCTTCTTCTGTTTCTTATCCCCCACCTTCTTCACCTCCCCCGCTGTTATCCGGTGAGTTCACCGCCGGTTTTCCGGCCAGTTGTGCTTGATTGTTGTTTTGTTTCTGAATTGTTGTGCGTATATATGTATATATATACATGTATGTGCAGGTTGTGTATGGTTTCTGTTTAATTCCTTGTTGCCTCCGCCCCTCACCTTTTTCCGGCGAGGATGGCGGCATGTGGCTGTTGCGTTGGTTCCTTGGTCTGTTCTGTTTTTTCGGTTGTTGCTTTGATTCTGTTATGATGATTATTCTCATTTGTTGCTTGGTTCAGTTTAAGACGAATTGATTTTTATTATTATTATTTTCTGCAGGAAATTTATTCGAGTAATATTCTTCAAAGGAAAAAAATATTTTCGTGCGGGGAATAATTAATTTCGTAATTGGTGGAATTTACGTTGGAAACCCGAATTAATCGAGTACCCGTAAATTTTACCTCCATTGAAGATGAACTTCGGTGAGTCAACGGTGGACCGTGATGATACGTTATGAGTCCTAATTTTATAAAATAAATAAAGTAGTTCGTGTTATTAGTTTCGTACATAATTACTTGGTTTATTGTGAAAGATTGTATTGTGATTTGTTGGAAATCGACGTCGATTATGTTTCGATGGGTAGGCTTATAAATAGAGGAGTCGCTGCCAAAATTTTTCTAAAATTTATTTTAAAATACGAGAAAGGTACTTTATGACATAAAATGTTTTACCTTTACTATAAGTATTGATTATGTGATTATGTGTTTATACATTATATGAGTCGGGTTATCAGATTAGGTTGTTAGGTTTAAGGATATCAAGCATGTCGGTATAACTACTTAGGGTATTCTGTTACTGTAGATCTCAGTCGAGTCTCGCAAGAACCGAAGTCAGCATGAAAGCTACTTAGGATTTCTGTAAAGTGTTGCAAGGCAAGTACCCCTGACCATTCTTTTATGGTTCAGTACATATGGATAAATTGTTGTTTTATTCTCGTACAGGAACAGAAACGTTTTAAGTTACGTATCCCCTATAGTTATACTTACTTGTTTTAAACCTGTTTTGGGGAAAAGTAACTTCAAAAGGTACCTATCTCGAATGAAAATGATTTGTGAACCAGTTTTTACGTGTGCTGTTAAATGAATAATTTTAAAATGAGATAGGTACAAGTGTTTTGAAAAACTAGATAAAACGATCAGATATGGGATACGTAGGGGCCATAGTGGCCTATTGAGGTTGCGTAAGAGGCTAACCCGGTTGCACGCACTACATAACTAATTAGTCCAGCAGGTCAGAGACCTAGCTAGTCTCTTAGTTCCGGAACAGGTGTATGGGATGGCAGTTAGAGTCTTCTGGTGTTGATAGCCTGATCAGCTGTCTTCACATATCCATTATGTATCTGATTTGGCTTTGAGATTCCTGTAAGGGAATAAGTGATTGGTACAGTTCAGTAACAAATATGAATATCATGCTAAAATTGGACTCTGGTATTTACACAGCACACAACTACGTTGTTTTATTAAGAGCATGCTAGTCAGTGATATCCGGTTTCTTTTATTTAATGTTATTCGAGATGATTTGCAGATTACAGATTTCATGTTGATTTATAGTTCTGTTCCTATAACTGTTTACTTTACTATTTTTATGGTACTGTTGAGCGATTATATGCTCACCCATATATATATATATATTGGAGATTCCTATAATACCTCTCAGACCTTGGCAGAACCGAGTCCTAACCCCTTCTGGACCTGGCTCCTTTAAGGTAGTTTGTATCAGACCATGTGCGGTCTAATGAGTTACTGAATAAGTTTAATGTGTCAGACTTTTTAATAAATGGTTTTTAATAATTAGTAACTTGAGTCATAATTGAACTTGTATCGGATATAGGTTTTGGGTCGTGTTAGTATAATAATAATAATAATCTTATAGTTTATATTTCTGGATTGTTGTGTTTAGTGACGTCAACTCCTGACCCCAGGGTTGAGGCCGTCATAGTTGGTATCAGAGCTACAGGTTCAAATCCTTAATTTAGGTTAGGGATTGAGTCAAAAAGGTACAGAAACTGTGTCTTAAGGTTTGAGTCAACAATTCATCTAGAGGAGAAAACCTTGGAGTTAGTCGAGGGTTCCAATGACGTTACCCTGGCATCTAATGATATTTTGATGGAACTGCCTTAACCTTATTGTATATTTCCTGTATATTTATTTTGATGACAGTGGCCCATAGTGATATCTAGTTCTCCATCCTAGGAGAACAGATCAGACTTAGACAGTTCGAATTCAGAGAGGACCTTAGTCGTTGTAGTTGAGGAGACTCTTTTGCCTCCCCCACCAGTGCTTTCATATGTATCGAGGGATATGACAGGACCTAGTGCCCATCCCCATTGGGTACGCAGATCAGTGTCAGCTGTGAGGGATTTTCCTCAGGGTTGCGGACCCAGTTCTTCTTTCTCTAGACCACCAGTCCCTCCTTCTGAACCTTCAGGTACCTCCCCCCCTCGATTTTGTATCATGTTCACCAGGAGGTGAACAGATCTTTTCTTAGAGAGCAGAGCCCAGAGATGGCCGTTATCCAGGCCCGAGTGGACCCTTTCAGGGCATCCTTGTTCCTTCACCCGATATCCAGGCCCGAGTGAGGACTTTGACTCTGACTGCTGTGGAGCGAGCTAAGTCTATTAACCCTTTTATTAGCTCAGAGTTTAGAGCATTCATTACCAGGACTTGGTTAACTGGTTGGTGTTTGAGTTAGGCTCCATTGGTGGCAGTGGTTAGAGCAGAGTTGCAGCAGTGTTAGACGGAGCTCAGAGTTGGTTCTTCAGGAGTTATGTAGTTGTTTTCTTTATATATGTACATAATGTTGTTGTAGTTTGTAGTAGTCGGAGGATGTTATGTCAGCCAATTTTGTTGTGTACTCGGATGGTTTAGTAGTTGGATATCAGTTGTATTTGTTGGATTTTTGTTGGTTGTTATACAGTAGCTGCTTTATTATGTTGTTCAGTTTTTATATACTTGTGCATTGTTATTATTGTTATTACTATTATTGTTTCTTCTGTTGCTGGTATTTCTAGTATATAATCATTCACTCGGGATGGATCCAATTAACTGAGGATGAGGATATTGTCTTAGTGGCAACACTCTCCTGAAACATATGTATAAACTGTTTGGAGAAATCCATTTTCTTATATATGACTGCTATGTTTCAGGAGAATGCCACTTAAGAAGAATTCTCATCCCAACAATGGATCTGTTGGGGATCCCTCCATGAGTGAATAGATAGATTTGTTGCGTCTACAGTCTACTCAGTTGGCCCAAAAGCAACAGCAATTCTAGCAGCAACAACAATTTCAGCAACAACAACAACAGCAGCAACTCATACAACAACAACAACAGCAAGCAGCTGCAGATCCAACAGCAGCACCAGATGAGGAGGACGACCCAAGCTGTTAGTTTTAAGTCTTTCCAGGCTGTGAAACCCCCAGTATTTAAAGGTTAAGTAGATATTGTTGTTGTCAGGATCTGGTTGAAGGAAATGGAGAAGGCTTTTGCACTCACCAAGGTGAGTGAGGATTTAAAGAAGAATTATGCTAGTTATTTTCTGAAAAACGATTCAAACTATTGGTGGGAGTCAATACGAGCGTTAGAAGGAGAGGGTCCTATTCCCTGGACCCGATTCACAAAACTGTTCTTGAAAAAATATTTTCCGGATTGTCTCCAGAGTTAGATGGAGATGGAGTTTTTAGAATTAAAGCAAGGGGACAGAAGTGTCACAGAGTACGAAGCCAAAATTACGGAGTTGGCTCGTATAGAACCAGAGTTTGTGAGTTCGGAAGCTCAATGAGTGAAGCGGTTTCAACAAGGATTGAAGCCAGAGATTATGAGTGGAGTTCTAGCTTTACAACTCAAGACGTATACTTCGGTAGTTCAGGCTGCCTTAATAATAGAAAGTGACCAGAGGTTAGCTACTAAGGAAAAAGGTGAGAAGAAAAGAAAGTTTGAGGGTGGGCCTGCAAAGTCAGAACAAGAAGGAGTAAGTAAGTGACGGTTCGGAAGAAATAAAGAAAGGAAATCCGGGAGGCAGAATTTCCCACCAGCTAGGCCCAGTACTACCTCAGTCAGTCCTACTCCAACAAAGTGCAACAAGTCGGTGATCGACTGTCAGGCATGTCGAAAGAAGCACAATGGGCAGTGCAGAGAGAATGTTAACTGTTTCAAGTGTGGTAAGAAGAGTCATTATTCCACTGAGTGTAAATATGAGAATCAAGGAGTAACCTGTTTCAGTTGTGGCAAAGTGGGGCATATTTCTAGGAATTGCAAGTCAGTTACCCAAGGCAGTATTGGGAGAAGTGCATCTCAAGGACCAGCAACAAGTACTGCCAGAGCTAGAAATTTCAAGATGACTAAGAAATCTACGGCTCAGGATTCCGATGTAGTTGCAGGTACGCTTTCTCTTAATTCCATGCATGTTAATGTTTTATTTGATTCGGGAGCGTCTAAATCTTTCATATCCATGAACTATGTGAATAAAATATATATAGTGTTGGAAAACTTAGATGACCCTTTGACCATAGAGGTGGCTAATCAAGATAACGTACCTGTAAGTCAATTATGTCCTAAGTGTTCCATAGAGATTTCAGGACATTCTTTTCCCGCCGACCTAATACCTTTTGAGTTAGGGGAGTTCGACATTATTCTAGGCATGGATTGGTTATCTCTGTATAAGGAAAGTATTGACCATAAGAAAAAGAGAGTTGTCATGTATGCAACAGATAATGTAAGAATAAGTTATCAAGGTCAAAAGCAGGACAAGAAGTTTCTCTCAGTACTGAATGAAAAGAAATTTTTTAAAGCAAGGATGTGACGCATATTTGGCTCATATGGTGGACACCAAGAAAGAAAACCCTACTCTGGATGAGATTCCAATAGTAAGATAATATCCCGATGTCTTTCCGGAAGAATTGCTATGATTACCACCTAATCAAGAAATAGAGTTCTCCATTGATTTCATACTCGGAGCAGAACCATACTCTAAAGCTCCATATCAAATGGCTCTAGTGGAAATGAAGGAATTGGCCAAGTAACTCCAGGAACTGTTGGATAAAGGAGTTAACCGACAAAATGTTTCTCCGTGGGGCGCTCCGGTGTTATTCGTAAAGAAGGATGGAAGTATGAGGTTATGCATTGATTATAAAGAGATGAACAAGTAGAAGATAAAGAACAAGTATCCCTTGCCGAGGATTGATGATTTATTTGACCTGCTTAAAGGAGCATGCTGTTTTTTAAAGATCGCCTTAAGATCTGGCTATCACCAACTGAAGATCAAGCCTGATGATATACCCAAGACTGCAATCTGAAGAAGGTATGGCCATTATGAGTTCTTAGTGATGTCTTTTGGATTGACCAATGCACCAACGGATTTTATAGATTTAATGAACCGGGTGTATAAAGAGTACTTGGATAAATTTGTTATTGTATTTATTGATGACATCCTCATTTATTCTAAGACTCAAGGAGATCACGTAACGTACCTAAGGATTTCCCTTCAAAGGTTAAGAGAGAAACAACTGTATACGAAGTTTTCCAAGTGTGAGTTTTGGTTGACAGAGGTACAGTATGTTGGACATGTGGTAAGCTGGGAAGGTATCAAGGTGGACCCTGTAAAGATTGAAGCCGTATCCAAATGGGAGCAACCAAAGACTCCGACAGAAGTGAAAAGTTTACTTGGGCTAGCGGGATATTACCGAAGATTTGTGAAGGATTTCTCTAAGATCGCCTCTCTGTTAACCAAGCTAACTAGGAAAAATGAGAAATTCATTTGGACAGAAGAAGAGACTAGTGTCAGCTCTAGTACTAGCATTGTCAGATGAGACGGGAAACTTTGTGATTTATAGCGATGCGTCTTTGAAAGGATTGGGCTGCGTGCTGATGCAACATGATAAAGTCATTGCCTAAGCCTCCAAACAATTGAAACCTCATGAACAGAAGTATCCATTCCATGATCTTGAGTTGGCAGCTTTATTGTTTGCATTAAAACTGTGGAGTCATTATATGTATGGAGAAAATTGTGATATTTATACGGACCATAAGAGTTTGAAGTATATATTCATTCAGAAGGACTTGAACATGAGACAGAGAAGATGGTTAGAGTTAATCAAGGACTACAATTGTTCCATTAACTATCACCCAGGTAAGGCCAATATGGTGGCCGATACCTTGAGCAGGAAAGAGAAACTGAATATGATTCAGATTACAGAAGATTTAGCAAGAGACTTGGAAAAGATGGAAATTGTAGTTTGAGTACCAAGAAAAGGTAAGGAACAACTATATGAGATTATGTTTCAACCGACATTAATGGATAAGATAAAATAATGTCAAGAGGGAGTTATGGAGCAAGAATTGGACACTCTGATAGGAGAAGAACTGTGTGCCCAAAAGGATAACCAAGGTATGCTTAGATTCTCTTCTAGAATTTGGATCCCCAATATGACGGAACTGAAGAACGAAGTTTTACACGAAGCGCATAATTCTCGGTTATCTATCCACCCTGCAAGCACTAAGAAAAACTTCTGGTGGCCTGGAATGAAGAAAGATATTGCAAATTGGTTTAGCAAATGTCACGTGTACCAGCCAGTAAAAGCGGAACATCAAAGGCCAAGTGGATTGTTACAACCTTTGAAGATTCCACAGTGGAAGTGCGAAGAGATTGTAATAGATTTTGTAGTGGGATTGCCAAAGACGAAAGCTAATCACGACGCTATTTGGGTAATCATTGACGGATTAACAAAGTCAGCACATTTCCTCCCAATAAATTAAAGGTATTCTTTGGAAAAGCTAGTTAAGTTGTATTTGGATGAAATAGTGACCAAGCATGGAGTTCCTATGTCTATTGTAACAGATCGAGACCTGAGATTCAATTTAAGGTTTTGGATCAAGTTCCAAGAGTGTCTAGGAACCAAGCTAAACATGAGTACCACCTATCATCCTCAGACGGACAGTCAAAGTGAGAGAACAATCCAGCCCATAGAAGATATGTTAAGATTTTGTGCTTTGGATTTCAAGGGAAATTGGGACGAACATTTACCCTTAATTGAGTTTTCGTACAACAACAGCTATCATGCCAACATTGGGATGCCGCCTTACAAAGCCTTGTATGGACGCAAGTGTAGATCACCATTTTATTGGGATGAAGTAGGAGAGAAGAAAGTGTTAGGTCCTGAGCTGGTTCAGTAGACTAAAGATGCAGTGGCATTGATTCGGAAAAGGTTAGAAGCAGCCCAGGATAGACAGCAAAAGAATGCAGATTTGCATCGAAAAGACATGAACTTTGAAGTAGGGTCACTAGTATTGTTGAAAGTATCACCCTGGAAAGGATAGGACCCGTTTGGTCAAAAAGGCAAGCTCAGCCCAAGGTATATAGGACCATTTGAGGTTTTGAAGAAAATAGGGAAAGTCTCTTACGAGATAGCGTTGCCACCACAGTTACAGCATATCTATAATGTGTTCCACGTATCTATATTGAAGCAATATATTCCTGATTCGAATCAAGTTATAAAGTACGAACCGATCGAGCTTCAGCCAGATTTGTCCTATATGGAACAACCAATCCAAATTTTAGATCGTAAGGAGCAAGTCCTTAGAAATAAGTCAATCCCCATAGTAAAAGTGCTTTGGAGAAATTCTCGATTAGAAGAGTCTACTTGGGAATAAGAGTCATACATGCTTGATAAATATCCTCATTTGTTTAGTTAAGTCAGATTTTGGAGACAAAATCTTTTTAAGGAGGGAAGGATATAACTACTCGTATATTGTTGTATTATTTTAAAAGTGTAATTGTTAAATAATTAATTATATAAAATATGTGTATTGGTTTTGGCAGCTGTGTGTTGTTTAATATTATTATGTGTGAATTATGGTGTTCAGGTTTTATTTGCTTAATTAATTATTGAGCTTTATTGATTTGTGTTTACTTTTAAAAGTGATTTTATTGCAGTTTTATTTTCATAAATATTTAAATTATCTCTAAAAATTGTTTTTATAATTTTATAATTTTAATAATTATTTTTGGGATTTTATAAAATTGAGAAATCAATATTTCATTGATTATTTATCTTTAAATAATTTTCTGATTGAATTTAATTGTAAAATCGGTATTTAATTCCAGGTTGCTTCAATAATTACGAAACTCATATTTTTATTAAGTTTCTAATATTTCGAGAATTTTAAAATTATTTCTGAAATTTTTGGGATTAATTTCTCCCGTGTGTTGATTCATTTAATCGTGAAATGCGGATATAAGTTGCGTTCCAAAAATGGTTTAAAAATTTTGAAATTTAGATTTTATTAGTTTCGGGATATTTATAAAATTTTAAAACTATTTTGGTAATTTTTGGGTTTATTTTACCTGCAACTTGGTTCGATAAATCGTGAATTGTCGGAACAGTTTAATATTTCAAGACACGTGTATGCATTTTGTTGATACGTGGCAGTAGTAGAAGAGTTAGAAAAAAATATAAACAAAACCCCCCACCCCTGTTCATCTCTCTCTCAATTCTCTTGCTCTCTCTCTCTCTCTCATTTTTTTCTCTCAAATCTCTCTGTTTTCTCCCATTTTCTTCTTCTGTTTCTTTTCCCCCACCTTCTTCTCCTCCCCCGCTGTTATCCCGTGAGTTCACCGGCGGTTTTTCCGGCTAGTTGTGCTTGATTGTTGTTTTGTTTCTGAATTATTGTGCGTGTATATGTATATATATACATGTATGTGCTGGTTGTGCATGGTTTATGTTTAATTCCTTGTTGTCGCCGCCCCTCACCTTTTTTCGGAGAGGATGGCGGCGTGTGGCTGCTGCGTTGGTTCCTTGGTCTATTCTGTTTTGTCGATTGTTGCTTTGGTTGTGTTGTGTTGAATGTTCTTGTTCGTTGTTTGGTTCAGTTTAAGCCGAATTGATTTTTATTATTATTATTTTCTGCATGAAATTTATTCGAATAATATTCGTGAAATGAAAAAAATATTTTCGTGCGGGGAATAATTAATTTCGTAATTGGTGGAATTTATGTTGGAAACCCGAATTAATCGGGTACCCGTAAATTTTACCGCCGTTGACGATGAACTTCGGTGAGTCAACGGTGGACCGTGATGATACGTTCAGAGTCCTAATTTTATAAAATAAAGAAAGTAGTTTGTGTAATTAGTTTCGTACGTAATTACTTGGTTAATTGTGAAAGATTATATTGTGATTTGTTAGGAATCGACGTCGATTATGTTTCGACAGGTAGGCTAATAAATAGAGGAGCGCTTTCAAAAATTTTCTTAAATTTATTTTAAAATACGAGAAATGTACTTTACGACATAAAATGTTTTACCCTTACTATGAGTATCGATTACGTGATTATGTGTATATACATTATACGAGTCGGGTTATCGCATTGGGTTGTTATTGTAGATCCCATTCGAGTCTCGCAAGGACCGAAGTCAGCGTGCAAGCTACTTAGGGTTTCTATAAAGCGTTGCAAAGCAAATACCCCTGACCATTCTTTTATGGTTAAGTAGATATGGATAAACTGTTGTTTTATTCTCGTACAGGAACATAAACTTTTTAAGTTACGTATCCCCTATAGTTATACTTACTTGTTTTAAACCAGTTTTGGGGAAAAGTAACTTTAAAAAGAACCTATCTCGAATGAAAATGATTTATGAACCAGTTTTTATGTGTGTTATTAAATGAATAATTTTAAAATGAGAAAGGTACAAGTGTTTTGAAAAACTGGATAAAATGATCAGATATGGGATACGTATGGGCCAGAGTGGCCTATTGAGGTTGCGTAAGAGGCTAACTCGGTTGCACACACTACATAACCGATAAGTCCAGCAGGTCAAAGACCTAACTTTTCTTTGAGTTCCGAAACTGGTGTATGGGATGGCAGTTGGAGCCTTCTGGTATTGATATCCTGATCAGCTCTCTTCACATATCCATTACGTATCTGATTTGGCTTTGAGATTCCCGTAAAGGAAAAAGTGATTGATATAGTTGAATAAAAAATGTGAATAGCATGCTAAAATTGGACTCTGGTATTTATACAGCACACAATTACGTTGTTTTATTAAGAGTGTGCTAGACAGTGATATCCGGTTTCTTTTATTTACCGTTGCTCGAGATGATTTGCAGATTACAGATTTCATGTTGATTTATAGTTTTCTTCCTATAACTGTTTACTTTATTGTTTTTATCTTGATATTCATATGTTGGTACTGCTGAGCGATTATATGCTCACTGTTGCAACCTGTTATATATATCGCAGATGCCTAGAAGGGCTCTCAAACCTTGGCATAACCGAGTCTCAGCCCATTCTGGACCTGGCTTCTCTGAGGTAGTTTGGATCAGACCATGTGCGGTCTGATGAGTTGCTGAATCAGTTTAGTGTGTCATACTTTTTAATAAATGGTGTGTAATAATGAGTAACATGAATCTTACTTGAACCTGGATCGGATCTTGGTTTGGGTTCGTGTTAGTATAATAATAATAATAATAATAATCTTGTAGTTTATATTTCTGGATTGTTGTGTTTAGTGACGTCAACTCCTGACCCCGGGGTTGAGGCCGTCACAGTTGGTATTAGAGCTACAGGTTCAAGTCCTTAATTTAGGTTAGGGATTGAGTCAAAAAGGTATGGAAACTGTGTCTTAATGTTTGAGTTAGCAACTCCTGTAGAGGAGAAAACCTTGGAGTCATTCGAGGGTTGCGACGGTGTTACCCTGGCATCTAATAATGTTTTGATAGAACTTTCTCAACCTTTTTGTGTATTTCATGTATATTTATATTGATGACAGTGGCCCATAGTGATATCTAGTTCTCCGTCCCGGGAGAACAGATCAGACTGAGACAGTTCAGATTCAGAGAGGACCTTAGACGTTGTAGCTGAGGAGACTCCTTTGCTTCCCCTACCAGTGCTTTCATATGTACTGATGGATATGACAGGACCTAGTGTCCATCCCCGTTGGGTATGCAAATCAGTGTCAGATATGAGGGACTTTCCTCAGGGTTATGGGCCCAGTTCCTCTTTCTCTAGACCACTAGTCCCTCCTTCCACTCCTTCAGGTACCTCCCCCCCGATTTCGTATCATGTTCACCAGGAGGTGAACAGATCTTTTCTTAGAGAGCAGAGCCCGGAGCTAGCCGCGCATGTTGATCGAGTACCAGTCGGACCCTTTCAGGGCATCCTTGTTCCTTCACACGATATCCACACCTGAGTGAGGACTTTGACTCTGACTGATGTGTAAAGAGCTAGGTCTATTGACCCTTTTATTAGCTCAGAGTTTAGGGCCATTCAGGACCAGGACTTGGTTAACTGGTTGGTGTTTGAGTTAGGCTCGATTAGTGGTAGTGGCAGTGGCAGTGGTTAGAGTAGAATTGCAGCGGTGTTAGACAGAGCTCATAGTTGGTTCTTCAGGAGTTCTGTAGTTGTTTTCTTTATACATGTACAGTATGTTTTTGTAGTTTGTAGTAGTCGGAGGCTGTTTTGTCAGCCAATTTTGTTATGTACTCAGATGATTTAGTAGTTGGATATCAGTTGTATCAGTTGGATTTCTGTTGGTTTTTATAGAGTAGCTGCTTTATTATGTTGTTCAGTTTTTATATACTTGTGCGTTGTTATTATTGTTGTTACTATTATTGTTGCTTCTGTTGCTAGTATTTCTAGTATATAATCATTCACTCAGGATGCATCCAATTAACTGAGGATGAGGATATTGTCTTAGTGGCAACACTCTCCGGATACATATGTCCAAACTATTTGGAGCAATCCATTTTCTCATACATGACTACTATGTTTCAGGAGAATGCCACTTAAGAAGAATTATCATCCCAACAATGGATCTGCTGGGGATCCCTCCATGAGTGAATTGATATATTTGTTACGTCAGCAATCTACTCAGCTGGCCCAAAAGCAACAGCAATTCCAGCAGCAGCAACAACAATATCAGCAACAACAACAACAACAACAACAACAACTCATACCACAACAACAACAGCTGTAGATCCAACAGCAGCACCAGATGAGGGGGGCGGCCCAAGCTGTTAGTTTTAAATCTTTCCAGGCTATGAAACCCCCAATATTTAGAGGTGAAGTAGATCATGTTGCTTCCAGGATCTGATTGAAAGAAATGGAGAAGGCTTTTGCACTCACCAAGGTGAGTGGGGATTTAAAGACGGATCATGCTAGTTATTTTCTGTAAAATGATTCTAACTATTGGTGGGAGTCAACACGAGAGTTAGAAGGAGAAGGTCCTATTCCTAGGACCCGATTCACAAAACTGTTCTTGGAAAAATATTTTTCGGATTGTCTCTAGAGTCATATGGAGATGGAGTTTTTAGAATCGAAGCAAGGGGACAGAAGTGTCACAGAGTACGAAGCCAAGATTACGGAGTTGGCTCGTATAAAACCAGAGTATATGAGTTTAGAAGCTCAGTGAGTGAAGCGGTTTCAACAAGGATTGAAGCCAGAGATTAGGAGTGGAGTTCTAGCTTAACAACTCAAGATGTATACTTCGGTAGTTCAGGCTTCCTTAGTAATAGAAACTGACCAGAGGTTAGCTGCTAAGGAAAAAGGTGAGAAGAAAAGAAAGTTTGAGGGTGGGCCTGTAAATTCAGAACAAGAAGGAGTAAGTCAAAAGTTTCAGCTACGGTTCGAAAGGAATAAAGAAAGGAAATTCAGGAGGCAGAAGTTCCCACCAGCTAGGCCCAGTACTACCTTAGTCAGTTCTACTCCAACAAAGTCCAACAAGCTAGTGATCGACTACCAGACATGTGGAAAGAAGCACAATGGGCAGTGCAGAGAGAATGTTAATTATTTCAAGTGTCGCCAGAAGGGTCATTATTCCACTGAGTGTAAATCTGAGAATCAAGGAGTAACCTGTTTTAGTTGTGGCAAAGTGGGGCATATTGCTAGGAATTGCAAGTCAGTTACCCAGGGCAGTATAATGAGAAGTGCATCTCAAGGACCAGCTACAAGTACCTCCAGAGCTAGAAATTTCAAGATGACTAAAAAATCTATGACTAAGGATTCCGATGTAGTTGCAGGTATGCTTTCTCTTAATTACATGCCTGTTAACATTTTATTTAATTCGGGAGCGTCTAAATCTTTCATATCCATAAACTGTGTGAATAAAATGTAATTAATGTTGGAAGACTTAGATGAACCTTTGACCATAGAGGTGGCTAATCAGGATAAAGTACCTGTAAGTCAATTATGTCCTAAGTGCTCCATAGAGATTTCGGCACATTCTTTTCCCGCTGACCTAATACCTTTTGAGTTATGGGAGTCCGGCGTTATTCTAGGCATGGATTGGTTATCTCTGTATAAGGAAAGTATTGACTATAAGAAAAAGAGAGTTGTCATGTATACAACAGATAATGTAAGGATAAGTTATCAAGGTCAAAAGCAGGACAAGACGTTCCTCTCAGTACTGCAGGCAAAGAAATTTTTTAAGGCAAGGATGTGAAGCATATTTGGCTCATGTGGTGGACACCAAGAAAGAGAAACCTACTTTGGATGATATTCCAATAGTAAAAGAATATCCCGATGTCTTTCCGGAAGAATTTCCAGGATTACCACCAGATCAAGAAATAGAGTTCTCCATTGATTTGATACCCGGAGCAGAACCAGTCTCTAAAGCTCCATACCGAATGGCTCTAGTGGAAATGAAGGAATTGGCCAAGTAACTCCGGGAACTGTTGGATAAAGGAGTTAGCCGACCAAGTGTTTTTCCGTGGGGTGCTCCAGTGTTATTCGTAAAGAAGAAGGATGGAAGTATGAGGTTATGCATTGATTATAAAGAGCTGAACAAGTAGATGATAAAGAACAAGTATCCCTTGCCGAGGATTGATGATTTATTTGATCAGCTTAAAGGAGCATGCTATTTTTTAAAGATCGACTTAAGATCTGGCTACCACCAACTGAAGATCAAGCCTGAATATATACCCAAGACTGCATTCTGAAGAAGGTATGGCCATTATGAGTTCTTAGTAATGTCTTTTGGATTGACCAATACACCAACGGATTTTATGGATTTAATGAACTGGGTGTATAAAGAGTACTTGGATAAGTTTCTTATTGTATTTATTGATCACATCTTCATTTATTCTAAGACTCAAGAAGATCACGCAACGCACCTAAGGATTTCCCTTCAAAGGTTAAGAGAGAAACAACTGTATGCGAAGTTTTCCATGTGTTTTGGTTGACAGAGGTACAGTATGTTGGACATGTGGTAAGCTGGGAAGGTATCAAAGTGGACTCTGTAAAGATTGAAGTCGTATCCAAATGGAAGCAACCAAAGACTTCGAAAGAAGTGAAAAGTTTTCTTGGGTTAGCGGGATTTTACCGAAGATTTGTGAAGGATTTCTCTAAGATCGCATCTCCGTTAACCAAGCTAACTAGGAAAAATAAGAAATTCATTTAGATAGAGAAGTGTGAAGAAAGCTTCCAGGAACTGAAGAAGAGACTAGGGTCAGCTCCAGTACTAGCATTGCCAGATGAGATGGGAAACTTTGTGATTTATAGCGATGCTTCTTTGAAAGGATTGGGCTGCGTACTAATGCAACATGATAAAATCATTGCCTATGCCTCCAGATAATTGAACCTCGTGAACAGAAGTATCCAGTCCATGATCTTGAGTTGGCAGCTATAGTGTTTGCATTGAAACTGTAGAGACATTATATGTATGGAGAAAAGTGTGATATTTATACAGACCATATGGGCTTGAAGTATATATTTACTCAGAAGGACTTGAATATGAGACAGAGAAGATGGTTTGAGGTAATCAAGGACTACGACTGTTCCATTAACTATCACCCAGGTAAGGCCAATGTGGTGGTTGATGCCTTGAGCAGGAAAGAGAAACTGAATATGATTCAGATTACAGAAGAGTTAGCAAGATACTTTGAAAAGATGGAAATTGTAGTTTGAGTACCAAGAAAAGGTAAGGAACAACTGTATGAGATTATGTTTCAACCGGCATTAATGGATAAGATAAAAAGATGTCAAGAGGGAGTTATGGAGCAAGAATTGGACACTATGATAGGAGAAGAACTGTGTACCCAAAAGGATAACCAAGGTATGCTTAGATATCCTTCTAGAATTTGGATCCCCAATGTGATGAAATAGAAGAATGAAGTTTTACATGAAGCGCTTAATTCTCGGTTTTCTATCCACCCTAGAAGCACTAAGATGTATCAAGATTTAAAGAAAAAGTTCTGGTGACCTGGAATGAAGAAGGATATTGCAAACTGGGTTAGCAAATGTCACGTGTGTCAGCCAGTAAAAGCGGAACATCAAAGGCCAAGTGGATTGTTACAACCTTTGGAGATTCCCCAGTGGAAGTGGGAAGAGATTGCAATGGATTTTGTAGTGCGATTGCCAAAGATGAGAGCTAATCATGACGCTATTTGGGTAATCATTGACAGATTAACAAAGTCAGCATATTTCCTTCCAATAAATTAAAGGTATTCTTTGGAAAAGCTAGTTAAGTTGTATTTGGATGTAATAGTGACCAAGCATGGAGTTCATATGTCCATTGTATCAGATCGAGACCTGAGATTCAATTCAATGTTTTGGATCAAGTTCCAAGAGTGTCTAGGAACCAAGCTGAACATGAGTATCGCCTATCATCCTCCGATGGGCGGTCAAAGTGAGAGAACAATTAAGACCATAGAAGATATGTTAAGATTTTGTGCTTTGGATTTTAAGGGAAATTAGGACGAACACTTACCCTTAATTGAGTTTTCGTACAACTGCCAGCATTGGGATGCCTCCTTACGAAGCCTTGTACGGACACAAGTGTAGATCACCATTGTATTGGGATGAAGTATGAGAGAAGAAAGTGTTAGGTCTCGAGCTGGTTCAGTAGACTATAGATGCAGTGGCATTGATTTGGAAAAGGTTAGAAGTAGCCCAGGATAGACAGCGAAAGAATGCAGATTTGCATCGAAAAGACATGAACTTCGAAGTAGGGTCACTAGTATTGTTGAAAGTATCACCCTGGAAAGGATTAGTCCCGTTTGGTCAAAAAGGCAAGCTCAGCCCAAGGTATATAGGACCATTTGAGGTTTTAAAAAGAATAGGGAAAGTCTCTTACGAGATAGCATTGCCACCGCAGTTGCAGCATATCCATAATGTGTTCCACATATCTATATTGAAGCAATATATTCCTGATTCAAATCAAGTTATAAAGTACGAACCGATCGAGCTTCAGCCAGATTTGTCCTATGTGAAACAGCTAATCCAAATTTTAGATTGTAAGGAGCAAGTCCTTAGAAATAAGTCAATCCCCATAGTAAAAGTGTTTTGGAGAAATCCTCGATTAGAAGAGTCTACATGGGAATTAAAGTCACACATTCTTGATAAATATCCTCATTTGTTTAGTTAAGTCAGATTCTGGGGACAGAATCTTTTTAAGGAGGGAAGGATATAATGACTCGTATATTGTTGTATTATTTTAAAAGTGTAATGGTTAAATAATTAATTATATAAAATATGTGTATTGGTTTTGGCAGTTGTGTATTGTTTAATATTATTATGTGTGAATTATGGTGTTCAGGTTTTATTTGCTTAATTAATTATTGAGCTGTATTGATTTGTGTTCACTTTTAAAAGTGATTTTATTACAGTTTTATTTTCATAAATATTTAAATTATCTCTAAAAATTGTTTTTATAATTTTATAATTTTAATAATTATTTTTGGGATTTTATAAAATTGAGAAATTAATATTTCATTGATTATTTATCTTTAAATGATTTTCTAATTGCATTTAATTGTAAAATCAGTATGTAATTCCAGGTTGCTTCAATAATTACGAAACTCATATTTTATTTAGTTTCTAATATTTTGAGAATTTTAAAATTATTTCTGAAATTTTTTGGATTAATTTCACCCGCGTGTTGATTTGTTTCATCGTTAAATGCGGATATAAGTTACGCTCCAAAAATGTTTAAAAATTATGAAATTTAGGTTTTATTAGTTTCAGGATATTTTTAAAATTTTAAAACTATTTTGGTAATTTTTCAGGTTTATTTTACCCGCAACTTGGTTCGATAAATCGCGAATTGTCGGAACAGATTGATATTTCAAGACACTTGTATGTATTTTGTTGATACGTGGCAGTAGTAGAAGAGTTAGAAAAAAAATATAAACCAAACCCCCACCCCTGTTCATCCCTCTCGACTGTCATCTCTCTCTCTCTCTCTCTCTCTCATTTTTATCTCTCAAATCTCTCTGTTTTCTCCCGTTTTCTTCTTCTGTATATTTTCCCCCACCTTCTTCTTCTCCCCCGCTGTTATCCGGTGAGTTCACCGCTGGTTTTTCCGGCGAGTTGTGCTTGATTGTTGTTTTCTTTCTGAATTATTGTGCGTGTATATGTATGGTTTCTGTTTAACTCCTTGTTGCCGCCTCCCTTCACCTTTTTCTGGAGAGGATGGCGGCGTGTGGCTACTGCGTTGGTTCCTAGGTCTATTCTGTTTTTCCGGTTGTTGCTTTGGTTGTGCTGTGTTGATTCTTCTTGTTTGTTGCTTGGTTCAGTTTAAGCCGAATTGATTTTTATTATTATTATTTTTTGCAGGAAATTTATTCGAATAATATTCGTGAAATGAAAAAATATTTTTGTGCGGAGAATAATTAATTTCGTAATTTGTGGAATTTATGTTGGAAACCCGAATTAATTGGGTACCCGTAAATTTTACCACCATTGACGATGAACTTCGGTGAGTCAACGGTGGATCGTGATGATATGTTATGAGTCCTAGTTTTATCAAATAAATAAAGTAATTCGTGTAATTAGTTTTGTACGTAATTACTTGGTTAATTATGAAGGATTGTATTGTGATTTGTTGGGAATCGATAATGTTTCGACAGGTAGGCTTATAAATAGAGGAGTCGCTGTCAAAATTTTTCTAAAATTTATTATAAAATACGAGAAATGTACTTTATGATATAAAACGTTTTACCCTTACTATGAGTATCGATTACGTGATTATGTGTATATAGATTATACGAGTCGGGTTATTGGATTGGGTTGTTAACGGACATCCCATTCCAGTCTCGCAAGGACCGAAGTCAGCGTGAAAGCTACTTAGGGTTTCTGTAAAGTGTTGCAAGGCAAGTACCCCTAACCATTCTTTTATGGTTCAGTACATATGGATAAACTGTTGTTTTATTCTCATACAGGAACATAAATGATTTAAGTTACGTATCCCCTGTAATTATACTTACTTGTTTTAAACCTGTTTTGGGGAAAAGTAACTTAAAAGGTACCTATCTCGAATGAAAATGATTTGTGAACCAGTTTTTACGTGTGATGTTAAATGAATAATTTTAAAATGAGATAGGTACAAGTGTTTTGAAAAACTGGATAAAACGATCAGATATGGGATACGTAGGGGCCATAGTGGCCTATTGAGGTTGTGTAAGATGTAACCCCCCCCAGATCCGGGGTCGGGCATCCGGGTCGTCACGGTCTTTCTTTCCATAAATATCACTTAACTTAATAAAAAATAAATAACCTCATGTCGTGACCTAACAATAACACACACCACAACACGTTATAGTCTCAGAGATGAAACTGAAATAAGTACAAGTCCTTGAATCCACAAATTAAAAGTTATTACAACCCAAAATGATTACTTAATAAGTTTACGGTTAATTGCCATTATCTGCCACAAGTTATAATTATACATAATTGATTCCCAAAAGTAGAATGCCTGGTCTACAGATAGATCTATCTCTGCAGCTACAGCAGCTATGATATCAACGGGAAGACGCGGGACGCTTCCCACACTCTTGCGCTGGGTCTGCTGGAGTCTAGCCATCTTTCCTAACTATTGTTGTGTGATTAAGAAATGAAGCAAGAGTGAGCATTACAGCTCGCAAGATAATATATAGTGTAATCAATAATGCAAGTATCTAAATAGATAACTTACTGGAAAACTCTATCAAGCGTAAGATAATTACTTACTGGATATAAGCTAAAAGGGAGATGAAGTTACCAAATTCATCACTATATTTATATCATTTTAGAAAACTACTTGAACTACCACTGTTCAAAGTATAATAAGTTTTCGAAGTTCGTCATATAGGTGAGACTAAAAGATAAGACTTGAGTGGATTCAACCTTTGAAATATCATCTGAAAGAATGAAGTTACGAGATACTTCATTAAGTCCAGATATATATATACCTATATATCTCTCATACATTCCCTGAAAACCTCTGTTATGAAAAGTGTAAACAGAGTTGTAATATCCAATGAATTTGGAACGAAGAGAATTTTGCCATAAACCCGATATCTTGTTGATCAGGCAAAGATACCAATAAGTAACCTTTTCTACTAGTAGATGGATGATACCCCCACCGGTCATCACCTTGGCCGCATTAGGACCTTGTGCTAAACTGCCACCCAACCTCTTACACGTTGATGGACTGCCACCCAGCCACTTACACTTTGATAGACCGTACCCCGGCCTGTCGCTTATGCCGAATCAATTAGATGGACTTACTTCCCGAACGTTGGGCAAGTAATCAAATTCCTTTAACAAAACAGCAACCTCGTTGCGAATATAAAATAGACCACAGAGCCGGGTCCCTCGGATTTTTAAGCGAGTATTTAAATCCCCTTCGAAAGGAAGATCTTAAATTTGAAAATGAATTTTTGGATCCGCTCTAACTTTTAAAATATTTTTGAAGACTTGAAAACATTTTTAAGAATGTTTGGAGTAATGCTGATTTAATAAAATAAATCAGTCCCGATATAAATATGAAAATATCTGAATATTATTATTTAAATAATATTCCCATAAGGATAATCTTCATAAAAATAATTGAAGTAGAAGTTTTAAAATTCATACTTGAAATGAATAATAAATAACAAAAGATATACTTATACGAAAGTACGATCTTTATTTGAATAATCGAAAATAAGTTTGATTATTATTCAAAACTATCGGATATACCTGATCCGATTAATAGTTATAGAAAACTATATATATATATATAAATATATATATATTATACTCGGGAACATCGACTCCCGGTTTAGAAAAATGTTCACTTTTGGGTCCCCTATACTAAGGATATACGCAACTACTACTTATCTCTAGCATAGGTATTATGCAGTTTATAACCATTTTAATTGATAATATAATATCAAGATTACGAAACAGGCATGCATATAAATATCATATCACATGCTCCAATATATCGCAAGAATTTGCTAATAATAACCATGCACTTATCTCAAGATAATGCATCAACATATTTACATCACAACAACAGTATAACGGGTAGAAAACTTGCCTGAGTGACTGGGGGTGGTAAAAGGCCTGGGGGGAGTCTGGTAACCTATAAATAACATATAAGTTGGAATTAAACCACAGTCGCTTAAGAAACTAGTCTTTAACCAATTAGACCCTAACGTTCGCTTTTGCGCTTAACGATTCACATAAGTCGCTCGAGTACCCTCGGGTCCACCATTTTTAATAAATTAACCATTATGAATTTTAAGGCGACTCTTTCATGAATACTCTACCAACTGACCTATTAACCCTAAATAATTGTTTCGTACTCCAATTAGTCATTTAAGGACCTTAACCAAGGTTTCAAAGTAAGGCGAGGGGTAATGGTTCGTTCGCGAAACGCCGTTACTTAAAATGGTCGTTTCTCCTAAACCGTACATCGGATTCAAGAGAACCACATACCAAAATGAAGCTTACGAAACGATCTAGCTAAACATGTCAAAGTTACAGATTAAACAGTTATCTCTCTGTCCCGAACACTAAGAACAAACAGTGGTATGAAAACGGGCATTACGACGGCTATGTTAACACGATTACCAAGTTTTAAACCACTCCAAACAACCACAAATCAACTCACAACAATCAATACAACCAACCTTCATCCAACCCTTAATACATCAGTCCATAACCTCATGATTATCCAACTTATTCAATCACAAACAAGAGCTACTAACTATACTTAAGGTTAATTAACTATAAACAAGATTCAATCATCAAAATCACTACAAATCCAACCAAACTTTAAGCAAACAAGCATCATGCTTCTAATATACTATATCAACCAAAACCATTCCTAAATACTCAAAATTAAAGTTAAGGTTTGAAGTTTATACCTTCTTGAAGCTTCCTTACACAACACAAGAGCTTTGAATGCCTTAAAGAACCTTGATCCTTGCTTGTATAACCTTAAACTTTCATAAAAACTCGAGAAAACTAAAGTTATTTCTTGAAATTTACTATTCACCATCTTCTTCCTTGATTTATTGGAAGAGATTCATGAGGAATTGGAAGCTTAAACTCCTAGGATATACTTATCTAATCATCAAGAAGCTAAGGAATTTACCTTGGATTTGTTTATGGAGTAAAGCTTGGATTCTTGAAATTTTTTTCTTCCTTGGAATGAAGAAGCCGAGAGCACACAAGCAAGGTCAACTCTCCTTCTTTTTGTTTTATGAAATTATGCTTGGTTGCTTCTCTTTTTTATCTTAGCAATTGTTTTAACTTTTTACCATGGTTAATTTTCCATGGTCCAAAATTAACCAACAAAAAAAACCCCTTTGTCATGCTTATGTCATCAAGCTTGTGTCATCTTTTTAATACTTGTCTTCTCTTTGTGGTGTGATGACATCATCATCCACTAACCTCTTTGATTAACCCTTAATTACTTGGCTAATGATCGCTTATCTGTTATACGGTTCGCTTAACTTTCGTTCTCATTTGTCGTATGAGGGATCATATCCGGGATCTTATTACTTGGGTTCCCCTAAACCTTTCTCAATATTTTATATTAATTTTATGATCCTCTCTTATAATCCTTGAATTAAAATCCTTTTAATCATGTTACCATATACTCAATTCTTTCGGTATCTAGTGGATTTTCGAGAAAAATCAAAGTGTTCGAATTTGGGTTCTGACGATCTTTACATGCACTTATATACCATATAGAGTACTAATAAGATCTTAGAATATCAATAAAAGAACTCCTACATAGTGTGGCATGAAAAGGTTTCTTAATCAGCAAAATCAGCAAAATCACTATTCATAAGGGTTACAAAAAGTCCAAAATTTTTGGGGTTATTACAGTCACCCCTCCTTAAAAGGATTCCATCCCGGAATCAGATAGTAAATAAATGGGGGTACTTTTCTAGCATTGCGCTCTCTAGTTCCCAAGTTGACTCCCCCACATTATGATTCTGCCATAGTACTCTGACTAGCTTGATCACTTGGTTCCGAAGCACCTGCTTCTTTTTATCCATAATCTTCACTGGTTACTCCACATAAGTCAGGTCGGGTTGTATGTCCACATGCTTGTATTCCACTATGTGCCTGGCATCCCGATGATACTTCCTTAGCATTGACACATGGAACACATTATGAACTTGTTGTAGGTTCGAGGGTAGGGCTAGCTCGTAAGCTAACTTCCCAATCCGTCTTAGTATCTCAAAAGGTTCAATATATCTTGGTCTTAGTTTCCCTTTCTTACCGAACCTCATCAATCCTTTCCAAGGGGATACCTTTAGCAGTACTAAGTCCCATACTTCATACTCCTTGTCCTTTCGGGCTAGATCTGCATACTTCTTCTGTCGGTCTTGGGCTGCTACAAGCCGTCCTCTGATGAGATCCACTATGTCTTTGGTCCCTTGGACCACTTCGGGTCCGAGCATCTTTCGCTCTCCCACTTCATCCCAGTAAAAGGGAGATCGACACCTTCTTCCGTACAGGGCCTCGTAAGGAAGAATTTCCGATGCTGGCATGAAAGCTATTGTTGTAAGAAAAATCAATCAACGGCAAGTGATCATCCCAACTTCCTTTAAAATCTATTACACAGACTCTCAACATATCCTCTAGTGTCTGGATGGTCATTTCACTTTGCCCATCCGTCTAGGGATGGTAAGGGGTACTCATGTTTAACTTGGTTCCCGCATATTCTTGAAAGCTCCTCCAAAATCTGGAGTTGAATCTGGGGTCTCAGTCTGAGACAATGGATGCTGAGACTCCATGTCGCGTCACTATTTCCTTAAGGTAAATGTCCACCAGTCTGTCCACTGTGTATCTCTCATTGATTGGAATGAAGTGAGCTGACTTTGTCAGTCGGTCTATAATTACCCATATGGCATCATGATTGGCTTTCGTTCTTGGTAGGCCTACAATAAAATCCATAGCTATCTGTTCTCATTTCCATTCGGGAATCTCCAGGGATCGTAAAAGTCCACTGGGTCTCTGGTGCTCCATTTTTACTCTTTGGCAAGTCAGACACTTGCTTACCCATTCTGCTACGTCCCTCTTCATGTTGGGCCACCAGTAATATTCCTTTAAATCCCTATACATGTTGGTGCTCCCGGGTGAATGAAATACCTTGAACTATGGCTTTCATCCAAACTCTCGTCTTTAAGCTCTTGAACATTCGGAACCCAAATCCTGTAGGAATACCTCATTATCCCCTTATCATCTCTCTCGATGTGGATCTCTTCTCCAGTCATTGACTCTCTGCCTTCATTCATTACTTTTTCTTGGCACAATATAATCTTTTCCAATAA
The DNA here is from genome assembly GCF_009905375.1 of Apium graveolens. Taxonomy (NCBI): domain Eukaryota; kingdom Viridiplantae; phylum Streptophyta; class Magnoliopsida; order Apiales; family Apiaceae; genus Apium; species Apium graveolens. Next base: position 114,657,010 of record NC_133654.1, read on the forward strand.
CTCTGGCTACATCGAGATCTTAAACAGCTTTTCGGTTCGGGCTCCGGTTACCTTTACTTTTATTTCCATTTTCTCAAAATCCCTTATCAATTCCTCCGAAGTCATTATCATTTTGAGTCTTTCCTTTCTACTAAGGGCGTCAGCCACCACATTGACTTTCCCTGGATGATAAAGAATCTCATAATCATAGTCCTCGATTAGCTCTAACCATCTTCTCTAACGCATGTTGAGCTCTTTCTACGTGAATATGTACTTGAGGCTCTTATGGTCTGTGAAAATCTCGCACTTCTCTCCATACAAGTAAGGCCTCCAAATCTTTAAGGCAAAAACTATTTCCGCGAGCTCAAGGTCATGAGTAGGATATCCAATTTCGTATTCCTTCAATTTTCTTGACGCATACGCGATCACCTTACCGTGATACATAAGCACTCACCCTAATCCTTTGTGCGACGCGTCACTATATATCACAAAATCTTCTTTTCCGTCTGGCAAGGCCAACACAGTTGTCGTCACCAATCTTCTCTTCAATTCTTGAAAACTGTTCTCGCATTTTTCTTTCTATTCGAACTTCTCTGTCTTGTGAGTAAGTCGTGTCAAAGGGGCTGCGATCTTCGCAAAATCCTATACAAATCTACGATAGTAGCCGGCCAATCCTATAAAACTCCTTACCACTATGGGTGTGGTTGGCCTTTCCCAATTTGAGACCGCCTCTATCTTGGAGGTTTGACCAATACTCCTTCCTTATTGATCACATGTCTTAAAAACTATACTTCATTCTGCCATAATTCACACTTTGAGAATTTGGCAAACAACTGTTCTTCTCTGAGTATTCCTAGGGCTATCATCAAATGCTCTGCAGGTTCTTCCATGGTCCTTGAATAGATTAAAATATCATCGATAAAAACTATCACACACTTGTCCAAGTACTTCTTGAATACTCTATTCATTAAATCCATGAAAGCTGCTGGGGCGTTGGTTATTCCAAAGGACATTACCAAGAACTCATAGTGCCCATACCTAGTACGGAACGCAGTCTTTGGAATATCTTCGGGTTTAATCTTTAGTTGGTGATATCCAGTTCTCAGGTAAATCTTGGAAAAGTAAATATCATCCTTTAGCTGGTAGAACAGATTGTCTATTCTGGGTAACGGGTACCTGTTCTTTATGGTTAGCTTGTTCAACTCTCGGTAGTCGATGCACAGCCTCATGCTCCCATCTTTCTTCTTAACAAAAATACTGGTGCTCCCCACAGAGACACACTGGGTCTTATCATACCCTTATTTAAAAGTTCTTGTAATTAGGTAGCCAATTCCTTCATTTCTAATGGGACTAACCGGTATGGTGCCTTTGAAACTGGCACCGTCACTGGGGCTAACTCAATAGCAAATTCAATCTCTCTATCGGGTGGTAGTCCCGGAAGGTCTTGTGGGAATACATCTTCAAATTCGTTGACTACCGGAATGTCTTGCAAGTTGGGCACCTCCTTCCGCATGTCCATCACATAGGTTAGGTAAGCCTCATTTCCTTTTCGTAGCATCTTATTGGCCTGGGCCATGGTCAAAAATTTATGCGTCTGCCTCTTCCCTTTAAATATGACTCCTTTCTTCCCGAGGATATTCAACTTAACTTTTTTCCCTTTACAGTCTATCTGAGTATCATTGCTAGATAGCCAGTCCATTCCCAAAATTACATCAAATTCCCCTAATTTAAAAGGAATTAGATCAACACTAAAAGATTGTTCCCCTATGCCTAACTCACAGGCGGGGTGAATCTGGTTAACAGGGATAACTTCATGGTTGGCTATTTCTATTAGTAAAGGTTCAATCAAGGGTCCAGCCTTAAGCCTTAATTTAAGTGCAAAGTCCCTCAATATAAAAGATTTAGTTTCTCCCAAATCAAATAAAACATTTGCAGTGACTGAATTTAGAGAAAGGGTACCTGCTATCACATCTGAATCTTTCATAGCATCTTGAACTGTCATGTTGAAAGTTCTTGCATTAGGTGGCTTATTAGAAGTAGCCCTGCTTGCTCCTGAAGCTGCTGGTTTATTTATTGGACATTCCCTCTTCCAATGACTCGGGAATCCACACTGATGACAAGTGGTGGTTGGGCGGGTAATGGGGGTTGGTGAAGTGCACTTGTCCGAATAGTGACCTTCTTGACCACATTTGAAGCAGATTACCGGCTTTCCTTTACACTCCCCAGAATATATCCTTCCACAAGTGTTACAGGGAGGTAATGGGGGTCGAGACTGGTAGGAATAGGACCTTCCTGACTTCTGGTCGCTCTGGCTCACATTCACACTCACTGGCCGCTTAAACCCAGTACTCCTTCTTGGTAGGGACACTGCTCCTCGATTAAATCTAGCTAGGAAGCTCCCTCCTGCGGAACCTCCGCCCATGCTCATGATTTTCCTCTTTATTCCTTTCTTTTCTCTTTCCTTCTGCATCTGCTTACTTTCGGCTTCTGCAATTATTGCTTTTTGCACCAGAGTGGCATAATCTGTAAGCTCAAGGATTGCCACCCTATTCTGAATCCATGGTTTCAGTCCCTGCTGAAACCTCCTAGCTTTCTTTTCCTCGGTGTTCATAAACTCCGGCACAAACCTTGATAACTCAGTAAATTTTGCTTCGTACTCTACTACAGATAAGTTATTCTGCTTTAGCTCCAAGAATTTGAGCTCCATCTGGTTCTCCATAAACCTCGGGAAATATTTCCCCAAAAACAATTGACTGAACCTCTCCCAGGTTATGATAGCATTTGTCTCCATATTTTTCTTGGCCTCCCACCAGTAGTTGGCCTCTCCCTTCAGAAGGTAGGTAGCAACTACAGTCTTCTGTGCCTCATCGGTACTCAGAATCTCAAAGGATTTCTCCATTTCCTTTAGCCATGCCCTTGCCTCAACTGGGTCGGCGGATCCGTGGAACTCAGGGGGCTTAAGGGACTTAAAAGCCCTGAAAGAGTTTGCCACAACATTGTTATTTCCTTGAGGGGGTAGGTTGGGTTGATGTTCCAAGTTCTGCCTTAGTAGTTGCAAGAACTTCCCCATGGGATCCATGCCTGGGTTTGGTACTTGTTTCTCAACCTCAGCTTCTCCTTCTTCAGCCTCTATCTTAAATCCTTCAACATCAAATGTTTCCTCCTCCTCTTCATACTGGGAGTCATCATGTTCAACATAATCCTCATCTTCCTCTTCACTGTATTCTTGGTTCCTGCCATCTTGGTTATGGTTTCCCTGGTCCTCAAACCCAGGGTTCGCCCTAGTTCCAATCCTTCTTGGCGGCATGACACTGATAAATTTTGGAAAATTCAACGTTAGGTCACAATCATACATAAGATTGTGCCTTGCACAGTTTCTATAATGGGGAGAACATATCTCGCAATTCTATTATATTATGACAGTTTTAAACACAAGAAGTGCATTAATTATAAAGATAAAAACAGTGATCTCGTCACTAAGGAACTAAACTGAAAGGAAACAAATATATACATAATGCGAGAAATACATAGTTCGATCTGGTCAAAAGTACAACAGTGATACAATCATCTTCCCAAAAGTGAAATACATGAGTCTATCTGTCTAGTCAGAGAAAGGGATACTATATACAAGTCAACTATCCCGGAAAACTGGCTCTTACTATGGCCTCGACTAACTAGACGACTAGACTACCACATCACTGGTCCAAAATCAATCACCGGAGTGGGTCAACTCCCTCACTCTCTCCATCGCACGACGGAAAATGTAATCAGCCTGCCTCCTGGATATCCTGCCATGTCTGTCTCCATGAAGTGAGCGGAGCCTCGCATGGGCCATAAGCTCTATCCCGGTCAGCTCTCTCCTCAAAGATCGGGGTATGGTAGCTCTAGCCTCATGAGCTCGTGCACGCCTACCAGCTCTCTCTGCATCTAACTCTCTCCTGGCCTCATCCAGCCGGGCCTCAGCAACAGCCACTCTAGTCCTCAGAACATCCTGAACATAGCCGTGAGCTAACAAAGACTTCCTATGGGCAGGGTCGAGAGGTGGTGAATCCGGATCTGCTGGGGGTGCCTTCTCGGTCTTCCAGAGCTCGGGGGTATGGGTCTCAGAGCTGTTATCAAAGGGGCTCCAAGATAGTGGTGGAGGGGTAGGAGCTCTGACCATGGGGAGTGAGGGTAGAGGTGTACCAGTATACTCCACGATTACACCGGCATGCTCCTCAACTACTGGGACCTCATCTGGGTCCTCCTCATTTGAAATGGAAATAACCTCTGTCTCTGACTCCTCTGAGGGGTCCTCCTCATCCATCTCATCCTCCTCAGGCTCCTCCTGATCCTCGGCATCTAGCAGTGCCTCATCATGCTCACGCTCAAACATCTCTGGGTCCTCTATCTCATGCGCCTACACATTAAACGAGCTAAGTTACTATCATGATACTTATAAGGATTCCCGTAAGGGTTTTAACTGTCAGGGCTACTTTAAGTAGTCCGACTATGAACTTGGCAAGAGTTCTTATTATCTTTGTGAGTTTATTATTATATCGTCGCATCATCTCTGAGGTTTATAACACTTAGCTCTGATACCATTTATGTTACACCCCTAGATCTGGGGTCGGGGATCCGGGTCCTCACGGTCTTTCTTTCCATAAATATCACTTAACTTAATTAAAAATAAATAAACTCATGCTGTGACCCCACAATAACACACACAACAACACGTTATAGTCTCAGAGATGAAATTGAAATATGTACAAGTTTAATTGCCATTATCTGCCACAAGTTATAATTATACATAATTGATTCCCAAAAGTCAAATGCCTCGTCTACAGATAGATCTACCTTTGCATCTATAGCATCTATGATATTAATGGGAAGACGCGGGATGCTTCCCACGCTCTTGCGTTGGGTCTGCTGGAGTCTGGCCATCTTTCGTAACTGTTGTTGTGTGATGAAGAAATGAAGCAAGAGTGAGCATTATAGCTCGCAAGATAATATATAGTGTAATCAATAATGCAAGTATCTAAATAGATAAATTACTGGAAAACTCTATCAAGCGTAAGATAATTACTTATTGGATATAAGCTAAAAGGGAGATGAAGTTACCAAATACTTCACTATACTTATATCATTTTAGAAAACTACTTGAACTACTACTGTTCAAAGTATAATAAGTTTTCGAAGTTCGTCACATAGGTGAGACTACAAGATAAGACTTGAGTGGATTCAATCTTTGAAATATCATTTGAAAGAATGAAGTTACGATATACTTCATTAAGTCCCGATATATATATACCTATATATATCTCCCATACATTCCCTGAAAACCTCTGTTATAAAAAGTGTAAACAGAGTTGTAATATCCAATGAATTTGGAACGAAGAGAATTTTGGCATAAACCCGATATCTTGCTGATCAGGCAAAGATACCAATAAGTAACCTTTTCTACTAGTAGATGGATGAATCCCCCACCGGTCATCACCCTGGCTGCATTAGGACCTTGTGCTGGACCGCCACCCGGCCTCTTATGTGTTGATGGACTGCCACCCAACCACTTACACTTTGATAGACCGTACCCCTGCATGTCGCTTATGCCGACTCAATTAGATGGACTTACTTCCCGAACGTTGGGCAAGTAATCAAATTCATTTATCAAAACAGCAACCTCGTTGCGAATATAAAATACACCACAGAGCCGGATCCCTCTGATCCCTCAAATTTTTAAGCGAGTATTTAAATCCCCTTCAAAAGGAAGATCTTAAATTCGAAAACGAGTTTTGGGATCCTCTCTAACTTTTAAAATCATTTTGAAGACTTGAAAACATTTTTAAGAATGTTTGGAGTAATGCTGATTTAATAAAATAAATCAGTCCCGATATATATGAAAATATCAGAATATTATTATTTAAATAATATTCCCATAAGCATAATCTTTATAAAAATAATTGAAGTAGAAGTTTTAAAATTCATACTTGAAATGAATAATAAATAACAAAAGATATACTTATACGAAAGTACGATCTTTATTTGAATAATCGAAAATAAGTTTGATTATTATTCAAAACTATCTGATATACCTTATCCAAATAATAGTTATAGAAAACTATATATATATATTATACTCAAGAACATCGACTCCCGGTTTAGAAAAATATTCACCTTTGGGTCCCCTATACTAAGGGTATACGCAACTACTGCTTATCTCTAGCATAGGTATTATGCAGTTTATAAGCATTTGAATTGATAATAGAATATCAAGATTACGAAATAGGCATGCATATAAATATCATATCACATGCTCCAATATATCGCAAGACTTTGCTAATAATAACCATGCACTTATCTCAAGATAATGCATCAACATATTTACATCATAACAACAGTATAACGGGTAGAAAACTTGCCTGAGCGACTGGGGGTGGTAAAAGGTCTGGGGCGAGTCTGGTAACCTATAAACAACATATAAGTTGGAATTAAACCACGGTCGCTTAAGAAACTAGTCTTTAACCAATTAGACCCTAACGTTCGCTTTTGCGCTTAACGATTCACATAAGTTGCTCGAGTACCCTAGGCTCCAACATTTTTAATAAATTAACCGTTACGAATTTTAAGGCGACTCTTTCGTGAATACTGTACCAACTGACCTATTAACCTTACATGATTGTTTCGTACTCTAATTAGTCATTTAAGAACCTTAACCAAGGTTTCAATGTAAGGCGAGGGGTAATGGTTCGTTCGCGAAACTCCGTTAGTTAAAACGGTCGTTTCTCCTAAACCGTACATCGGATTCAAGCGAACCATATACCAAAACGAAACTTACGACACGATCTAGCTAAACATGACAAAATTACAGATTAAACAGTCAGCTATCTGTCCCGAACACTAAGAACGAGCAGTGGTATTAAAATGGGCATTACGACGGCTATGTTTATGCGATTACCAAGTTTTAAACCACTCCAAACAACCACAAATCAACTCACAACCATCAATACAACCAACCTTCATCCAACCCTTACTACATCAGTCCATAATCTCATGATTATCCAACTTATTCAGTCACAAAGAAGAGCTACTAACTATACTTAAGGTTCATTAACTAAAAACAAGCTTCAATCATCAAAATCACTACAAACCCAATCAAACTTTAAGCAAACAAGCATCATGCTTCTCATATACTATATCAACCAAAACCATTCCTAAATACTCAAAAGTAAAGCTAGGGTTTGAAGTTTATACCTTCTTGAAGCTTCCTTACACAATACAAGAGCTTTGAATGCCTAGAAGAACCTTGATCCTTGCTTGTATAACCTTAAAATTTCATAAAAAATCAAGAAAATTAAAGTTATTTCTTGAAATTTACTATTCACCATCTTCTTCCTTGATTTATTGGAAGAGATTCATGAGAAATTGGAAGCTTAAACTCCTAGGATAAAATTATCTAATCATCAAGAAGCTAAGGAATTTACCTTGGATTTGTTTATGGAGTGAAGCTTGGATTCTTGAAATTTTTTTCTTCCTTGGAATGAAGAAGTCGAGAGCACACAAGAAAGGTCAACTCTCCTTCTTTTTGTTTTATGAAATTATGCTTGGTTGCTTCTCTTTTTTGTCTTAGCAATTGTTTTAACTTTTTACCATGGTTAATTTTCCATGGTCCAAAATCAACCAACAAAACAAAAACCCTTTATCATGCTTATGTCATCAAGCTTGTGTCATCTGTTTAACACTTGTCTTCCCTTTATGGTGTGATGACATCATCATTCACTAACCTCTTTGATTAAACCTCAATTACTTTGCTAATGACCGGTTATCTGTTATACGGTTCGCTTAACTTTCGTTCTCCTTTGTCGTATGGGGGATCATATTCGGGATCTTATTACTTTGGTTCCCCTAAACCTTTCACAATATTTTATATTCCTTTTATGATCCTCTCTTATAATCCTTGAATTAAAATCCTTTTAATCATGTTACCTTATACTCAATTCTTTCGGTATCTGGTGGATTTTCGGGAAAAATCAAAGTGTTCGAATTTGGGTTCTGACGATCTTTATAAAAACTTATATACCATATAGAGTACTAATAAGATCTCAGAATATCAATAAAATAACTCCTACATAGTGTGGCATGAAAAGCTTTCTTAATCAGCAAAATCACTATTCATAAGGGTTACAAAAAGTCCAAAATTTTTGGGGTTATTACAGTCGCTAACTCGGTTGCACGCACTACATAACCGATTAGTCCAGCAGGTCAGAGACCTAGCTAGTCTTTGAGTTCCGGAACAGGTGTGTGGGATGGCAGTTGGAGCCGTCTGGTGTATATCCTGATCAGCTGTCTTCACATATCCATTATGTATCTGATTTGGCTTTGAGATTCACGTAAGGGAATAAATGATTGATACAGTTGAATAACAAATGTGAATAACATGCTAAAATTGGACTCTGGTATTTACACAACATACAACTACATTGTTTTATTAAGAGCATGATAGTCAGTGGTATCCGGTTTCTTTTATTTACTGTTGTTCGGGATGATTTGCAGATTACGGATTTCATGTTGATATATAGTTTTGTTCCTATAACTGTTTACTTTACTATTTTTATCTTGATATTCATATGTTGGTACTGCTGAGCGATTATATGCTCACCGTTGCAACCTGTTATATATATCGCAGATGCCTAGAAGAGCTCTCAGACCTTGGCAGAACCGAGTCTCAGCCCATTCTGGACCTGGCTCCTCTGAGGTAGTTTGTATCAGACCATGTGCGGTCTGATGAGTTGCTGAATCAGTTTAGTGTGTCATACTTTTTAATAAATGGTTTGTAATAATGAGTAACTTGAAACATACTTGAACCTGGATCGGATCTTGGTTTTGGTTCGTGTTAGTATAATAATAATAATCTTGTAATATATATTTCTGGATTGTTGTGTTTAGTGACGTCAACTCCTGATCCCGGAGTTGAGGCCATCACAGTTGTTAAGAAGAAATCAGTATCTAAGGCATCAAAATCTCAATTACTGATAGATCCAGTCTATACAGTTACTCAAGCATTTGATACTAAAGAAATTGCTGAAGAAGAAGAAGAGTCAAGCTCATCAAAGAAGGAAGATTCATGGAGCTGACTGGGCTGAAAAACTAAAGTTAACCTCTGACATTTCTCACATTGATGAAGAAGAAATGTTGTTATTCAACCAATCACAACCTCTGATACTACTCATGCTGTTAATTTTTCAAATCTAATTCAAGCTGAGTTATCAAATCCCGAGTCTGAAAAAATAGTCTTTGATAAGCCAGAACTTACTCTTGAAGAGAAGAAGAAGCTACTGTGGGGAAGCAAGAAACCTGCACCTAGAAGATATTCTTCTGAAACATTAAAGAAGATTTACAGTGGAAGTTCTCATGCTAGAAAACATGGAATCATAAGTGGTCTAGGAAGGTTAAATGTTGATCCATCTGTAGGAGATGCTTTGATTCTAAGAAAGCATGCTAATCTGACAGAAATTAGAGATAATGTGATGCTTGAAGACTTACAGAAGATCATATCAGTACAAATTATTATTAATCTTGTTGGAGAGAAAATGATTTATTTTTTGGAGTCTGGGAGAAAATTAAGGTTTACTCAAGAACAATTAAGAGACAAACCATGGAAGGAATTGGAACTCATTGCTACAATTCTCAAGGTCACCAATCCTGTAACTGCCAGATGGTATGCATTAATAAAGAACCTTATACGGTTAAAGTATAGAGGAATGCCTTACAAATCTAACTATATTCCAAAATACATTGATCAAACTAAATATGCTGTTGATATGCCTATTGGAGGAGATAAGATAGAAATGAGTCTAGGAAGACAAGTCTTAACTTTTAATCATGATGGAAAGAAGATTGGGTTTCTGAAACTGGATTATCTATCTCTTGGAAATTTAAAGTTACATGACCTCAGGGCCGCCATCTATCAGAATGATGAATCAACAAATGAACTGAAAGGGCATAAATAGAGGATGCAATGGTATTTGGATGAAATGGAAGAAAATCCGTTGAGGAAGTTCCTTGAAAATCTTCTAGACCGTGTTAGAGTTCAGAATGAAGAGTAAAGTCTGATATTCACTGAAGTAAGAATGAATATATCTACTTGATTTATGCATTTAGATATTTTTGACATCATCAATTGGAACTTGTACATATTTTCATAATGCACAAGTTGGGGGAGATTGTTAGATATAATTGATGATATCAGGACATAAACTATCAGGAGTTCTTATCAGGACTTAATATTAGTATTTACTGAAGAGTGATGTTATCAGTATTTATATCAGTACTTGATGATCAGCAGTTGATGTCATCAGGATTTGTCACTTCAGTATGTATTTAAGGAGGAAAAGGAAAGCAGAAATTTAAGGAGGTGAATGACTTTATTCAGAAGCAATCATACATGGATATGTAATAGGTTTCCTTATTGTAATAGAATAGGATTCCTTATTGATTGTGTAACTATGCTCTATATAAATCACATATTAGGTTTATGCTATATGCGTTATGAAACAGATTGATATATCTCTCGTGTAACCTAGAAGCTCTCAAGCATAATTGTTCATCCTTTGAGAGAGTACTTATGTAACAGTTTTTATCAGATTAATATAAAAACTGATTGATTTTGTTAAAGCTTTGACGAAATGATTAAATAAACTGTATTCACCCCCTCTCTTCTATATTTGATTACAGACCTAACATTAAGTTTTAGAGCTTTTCATGAGTTTTGTTAAGGCTCTTGTTTCGCTTGATTTCGATTTACTGTTTGAAATTTAGGTCCATTTTAGTGAACACGAGTTATGCGATAAAAACTGCTACGAATTAAAAATTTTGAGAGTCAAAATGGAATACATAATGACACTCAAATATTATGAAATTTTGACAGTAGCCTCTTTATACAATTGAGAAGCCCTCTATTGAATTTGAGCTTAAAAATTAATTTTTCAATTTTATAAATATATTGGAGATGAGATCGCGCAAAGAGTGATTTCCAAAAAACAATCTATTGCATAAAACCTTATGCTTCGGGAATTTTTCCGTTCTGCGTTGTCTAGAGTCATTTTTTTCTAAATGTTCTCTAGATGGTGCACGTGAAAATGGTGCATCTATTGAGTTAACGGTTTGAAATAAATCAATGTTTTAGTAAACAAGGTACAAATAGTAAAACTCCGTAATTGACCGAACTTTTAAAATATTTTTCACCTATTCAAATTCATGTTTTTTAGACTGAAACTTTAATGATAAATATTAAAATACTCAGGAAGATCATTGAGCTGGTTCCATATTTAAATATCAATTTTATATCTATTAAAATTCTTAGTGTGCGAGTCGCGTAATAGTAACTTTCAGGAAAGTCAACTCTTAGACACTGTGTTGACCATTCATTTCGACCAATGGACAATAGTTATCTCGGGTAGGTCAGAAAAAGAATGTGGTAAAGTATCAAACTTATTAGTAATATAAGGAGTCGATGAGATTAAGAATACTAATTAGAGTTATGATATCTATTGATTAGAAAGCCAAGAATGAGTGGCAGTCGGAGAATGTATCTTGGACTGCAGATAAGTTTATTAACCCTACATTCTCAAAATTGTTGTGTTGTGATTGTTATAAATGCTATGATAAATTCATGTGAAAAATACAAAATGTTTTATAAGTTGAAATATATTGATTTATGAGTTTATATATGTCGATTATTTTGCATACTATAATATATTTTAGGACGAGAGTCGGTTGGTAAAGTTTGTTAAGAACCTGGAAGTATTCCAGAGGTGATTATATTTTGTATATACTTATTTCAAATAATAATACAAATATTTTTTGTTAGATCCTTAATACAACTGTAGAGGGAAGTGAATACAGCTTATGCAAATAAATCGAATTAAGCACTCAACAGTATAAACAATTTTGCATTGAATAATAAAAACTGGTTACAAACTAATCTCTCAAAGGATGAAGAGATATTCTTGAGAGATGCTAGGTTACATAAAAGATATATCAATACGTGTTGTGTATATGTTGTGTACTTGATAATTTCATGAACAAAACACCTTGGTAGATTTTACTTAGTGAAAATGTAGCACTCGACGGATAAGAATTATATTCCCGACGGATAACTCATTTTAGTCCCAACGGATGATGACTTATTATCCATCGAGTGAGTAGCTTATGTAACAATAAGTATGTAGCACATTTCTGCATACACATTGTTTAAAATCTGTAGTAGTACTTAAGTCATGTTGACTTTAACTAGATATGCAGAATAGGTTGATTAATTGTACATAGATGATTTCTTGTAATTCTGCATAGATGAAATGAAGTCTAGTGCCTGATTGCTACCCGACGGATAATAAATTTGACGGATGATCAACAACCCGACGGATGATCATTAACTCGACAGATGATCATAAACCCGACAGATAAAGAATTCAAATATCTGTTGACAGTGACAACACAGTCACATGCGTCGTGTGTATGCAAATGGAATGTGGTAGCCTATTCAACTGGGTTTTCGAGAACAAAGAAGCATTGCCATTTCCATGTTATTATGAAGATATTCAAAGATGCTGGAATAGAGTAATGAAGTAGCATTGTATTAGACTTGATAGTTTTTGTTTTATTATCCTCTCTTATTACTTTGTAATCTTGGTGATATATAAACCAAGAAGCAGCGATAGAATAGTAACTAAGGAACTAAGCAACCAAGAGAGAAACATTTGTAAGCTGTATTCTTAGCATTTCTCTCGTTATTAGTTATTATCATTTTGTAAGCAGCTTTGAGCTTTTTGCACACAGAGTTCTCTCGATATATATTATATATCTCTGGTGGAATTATTCAAATTCACCAGAAAGTTTTTAAAGACTCTTGTTTTTAATTACTTGTATTTTGATTCATTTCAAGTAACTATTATGCATTCTGCTAATCAATTCACACTTATATATATATATTTGAGCTAGAACTTTTTTATTCAAGAACAAGTTTCAAGAATTCCATTCAACCCCCTTCTGTAATTCTTGTTACATTGTTAAGGGACTAACAATTGGTATCAGAGCAAGCTCTTGAAGAACAAAGAGTTTAAAGATCAAAACAATACAGCAAAATGAACAAGAAGGATGTTGGAGTCAAGATTCCTTTTCTGGATAAAGATAATTACCATCATTGGAAGGTAAAGATGCATCTTCATTTGCTTTCTTAAGATGAGGCCTATGTGGACTGCATTAGAAAGAGGCCATCATGTACCAATGAGAGCTGCAACTGGAAATGAGCCATATGTCCTCAACCCAAGGCATGAATGGTCGGATCTTGACATTGAACAAGTCAGGAACGATAAAAAGGCCATACATATCCTGTTTAATGGAGTTGATGGTGATATGTTTGACAACATTATCAACTGCAAAACTACCAAGGATGTTTGGGATACAATACAGATCATCTGTGATGGCACTGAGCAAGTTAGAGAAAACAAGATGCAGCTACTAATTCAGCAATATGAGCATTTTTATAATAAAGAAAGTAAGTCTCTCACTGACATTTTTAGTAGGTTTCAAAAACTGCTAAATGCTTTAAAGTTGCATGGAAGGGTATATCAGACAAAAGACTCCAATCTGAAATTCCTTAGATCTCTTCCAAAGGAATGGAAACCAATGACAGTCTCATTGAGAAACTCACAAGATTGCAAGGAGTTTACTTTGGAGAGACTGTATGGCATCCTAAAAACTTATGAGCTTGAAATAGAGCAAGATGAGAGGATGGAGAGAGGAAAGAAGAAAGGAGGGTCCATTGCACTAGTTGCTGAGTTAGAGAAAGAGAAGGAGATGAAGATGGAAGCTGTTGAGTCAACTTCAAGGGTCTGTGAAAGCAAGGGCAAGGGGCTTGCAGTAGAAAGTGAAGATTCTTTGAGCCAAGATGACATGGAAGACATTGATGAACATTTAGCATTTCTTTCCAGAAGATTTGCCAAGCTCAAGTTCAAAAAGAACTTTGGAGCAGCCAAGCCAAATAGAAACATGGTGGATAAATCAAAATTCAAATGTTTCAAATGTGGCTTGGCAGGGCACTTTGCCAGTGAGTGTAGAAAGTCAGATTCCAGTAAGAAAAAGTTTGAGCCTGTGGATTATAAGTAAAAATACTTTGAGCTGCTCAAACAAAAGGAAAGGGCTTTTATTACATAAGAAAATGACTGGGCAGCAGATAGTCTGGATGAAGATGAAGATGTCAGGTATGCCAATCTAGCCCTAATGGCCAAGTCTGATGAAACAGAAACAAGTTCTTCAAGTAATCAGGTAATTACTACAAACCTTGCACATTTATCTAAAGTTGAGTGTAATGATGCTATAAATGACATGTCTACATAGTTATATCATTTGTGTGTTACACTTAAGTATCTTACTAAAGAAAATGCTAAAATCAAAGAAAACACTTTATTTGTGAGTGAGAGAAATAATATGCTAGAATTTCAGTTCAATGATTTTGAAAAATTAAGAATTGAATGTAAGATTTCCAAGGAGGAATTAACTGAGTCCTTAAAGAAAGAAGAAATTTTGAAGAAGCAGCTCGAGCGTGAACAGGAGGTGATTAAGGCATGGAAAACATCTAGAGATGTCCATGCTCAAATCACCAAAGTTCAAGGAATCGAGTCCTTCTGTGATGCAGCCTCGAAAAAGAAAAAGGAGAAACTAGAACCAAATTTGGTAGATGGAGTGCTAACAGATGTAGACTCGACGGATGATGAGGGTCATCCGTCGGATAACCAAAAGGGTTATCCGTCGACTGATAAAAATCCTCATCCGCCGGTTGTTAGCAAGCCTATCAGTAAAGCCAAACTTGTTTAAGTTGAATGAAAAGTATGAATCTGTTTCCAAGAACTTTATTTCAAGAGAATCGAGTCAAGTTAAGAAAGGGAAAAAGGCTAATGTTGGTCACATGACTGTCAAACAGTTAAGTGACAGACTTCAAAAGATCGAGGTGAAAACAGAGGCTAAAAAGAAAAATAATAGAAATGGTAAAGTAGGGATTAACAAACACAATAACTACACACCTGATAAATATGCTCCTAGAAAAATCTGTGTCAAGTGTGGTAGTGTAAATCATTTGTCTGTTAATTGCAAATCTGCCATGCCTACTTCCATGTCTGTGCCACCTCACATTCCTAACATGAATGTCATGCCTCCCATGCCTATGAATACTATGTCTACACAGAATATGAATGCACAGTTTGCTAATATTCCATTTGCACCTAATCCTTATTATGCTGCATTTAGTATACCATAAATTCCATTTAGCATGCCTTACTGGAATAAACATGTTTACTAATAGCATGCCATTCCCTGTTGATTATAATATGCATGATAATTATGTTGCAATGAATGGTTTCAAAGGCTCAACTCAAATGACCAAGGATGAATCTGATATCCCCAAGTCAAATGAGATAAAGCCTAAAAACATAAAAAGAAAGTTAACAAGGCAGGACCCAAGGAAACTTGGGTACCAAAATCAACTTGATTTGATTTTGATGTGTGCAGGGAAACAGAAAGAATCTTTGGTACTTGGATAGTGGTTGTTCAAGACACATGACTGGTGATTCTACCCTGCTCACAGAGTTCAAGGAGAGAGTTGGCCCAAGTATTACTTTTGGAGATGACAGCAAGGGTTATACTGTGGGATATGGCTTGATTTCAAAGGACAATGTCATCATTGAGGAGGTTGCCTTAGTGGATGGTCTCAAACACAACTTATTGATTATCAGCTAGCTTTGTGATAAAGTTAACTCAGTAACTTTCAACTCAGAAGCCTGTGTTGTGACTAACAAAAGAAGCAATAAAGTGGTTCTCTCTAGTGTGAGAAAAGGAAATGTGTACCTAGCTGATTTCAACTCATCTAATGCAGAATCTGTTACTTGTCTTCTCAGTAAAGCAAGTCAGGATAAAAGTTGGCTATGGCACAAGAAGCTATCCCATTTAAACTTCAAGACCATGAATGAGCTACTAAGGAAAGAACTGGTTAGAGACATTCCTCTAGTGGAGTTTTTTAAGGATGGATTGTGTGATGCCTGCCAAAAAGGGAAGCAGATTAAAGCATCATTCAGGAAGAAACTTGATTCAACAATTGAAGAACCTTTGCAACTGCTACACATGGATTTGTTTGGACCAGTCAATGTGTTGTCCATCTCAAGGAAAAGATTTTGCCCAATAATTGTAGATGATTTCTCAAAGTTCTCTTGGGCATATTTCCTAAAGTCTAAAGATGAGGCTAGTGAAATCATCATCAATCACATAAGGCAAGTCAATAATCATCTTGATTTCAAGGTTAGAAGAATCAGGAGTGACAATGGAACTGAGTTCAAGAATTCTGTCATGAGTGCATTTTGTGAGGAAAATGGGATTCTGCATGAGTTTTCAGCAGCAAGAACTCCATAACAGAATGGAGTAGTGGAAAGAAAGAACAGATCACTTATTGAAGCTGCCAGGACAATGCTTGAAGAATCTAAACTGCCAACCTATTTCTGGGCTGAAGCTGTAAATACTGCATGCTACACTCAGAATATTTCCCTGGTTAATCAAGCAAGATTCATGACTCCCTATCAATTGTTCAAGAACAAGAAACCAACTCTAAATTTTCTTCATGTCTTTGGCTGCAAATGCTATATTCTGAGAAATTAAACTGATCAAAATGGGAAGTTTGATGCTAAATCAGATGAAGGAATTTTTGTTGGATATTCTGTTGGTAAAGCATATAGAGTCTACAATCTAAGAACCAACATTGTTGTGGAATAAATACATGTTGTGTTTGATGATAAAAAGATTGAAGGACTTCAAGATGGAGATTACCATGAGAGCCTCAAATTCAACAATGTGGAGATGGTTAGTGATGACAGTGATGATGAAAGTGATCAAGAAACAATATCAAGGGATAATGTAGAAAAATCTACTACCAATGAGCACAAAACTCAACATCTGTCGAGTTGCATAATGCTTCATCCGTCGGGAGGCAATCTGCGTTATCCGTCGGGAGACAACCAGTTTCATCCATCGGTACTCAAAATTCACCATCCGTCGGGTTATCAAAAGGAGCAGGAAGTCAGGATAGATCACCTATAGAAAGTTCCGCTTTCTCAAATCAAAGATCCACAAACTCAGAGGGAGTTTCTAACAATCAAAACTCAATCACACATGAAGACAACATTGAGGCCTCTTTATCTAGAGCTAATCTACCTCAACAAAGAAAATGGACAAAAGATCAACCCTTTGAGCTAATAATTGGTGATGTTTCTTCTAGAGTTCAAACCAGGAGAGCAACTCAAGAAGAATGTCTATACAACAGCTTTCTTTCCAAGGAAGAACCGAAGAAGGTAGAAGAAGCTTTGTTGGATCCTGATTGGATTTTAGCTATGCAGGAGGAGCTAAACCAATTTGAAAGGAATAATGTATGGAAGCTGGTGGTCAAGCCTAAAGGAAAGAATCCAATAGACACCAAATGGGTATTTAGAAACAAGATGGATGAAAATGGCATAGTAGTCAGGAACAAAGCTAGATTGGTTGCTAAGGGCTATTGTCAACAAGAAGGAATAGATTTTGATAAAACATTTGCTCCTATTGCAAGACTTGAAGCCATCAGAATCTTCTTAGCCTATGCAGCCCATGCCAATTTCAAGGTCTATCAAATGGATGTCAAAATTGCCTTTCTGAATGGAGATTTGGAGGAGGAAGTCTATATCAGTCAGCCCCCTGGTTTTGAAGATCCAAATTTTCCAGATCATGTCTACTATCTTTTGAAAGCACTTTATGGACTAAAGCAAGCACCTAGAGCCTGGTATGACACTTTATCAAAGTCCCTTTTGGAAAATTACTTCACAAGATGTACTGTAGATAAAACTTTATTCTTCAAAAATGTTAATGGCTCTAGTATACTTGTTCAAATTTATGTAGATAACATTATTTTTGGCTCTACAGATGAGAAACTTTGTAAAAAGTTTGCCAAATTGATGCAAAGTAAGTATGAAATGAGTATGATGGGAGAACTAACTTACTTTCTTAGTTTGCAAGTTAAGCAAGTTAGTGATGGAATATTCATTAGTCAAACTAAATATATTTTTGATCTTTTAAGAAGTTTGATCAAATGAATTGCACATCTGTAAAAACTCCCATGGCTACTGCAACTAAGCTTGAATTAAACACTACTGAAAAGTCTGTGGATATTTCAAGTTATAGGGGCATGGTTGGCTCACTTATGTACTTAACAGCTAGTAGGCCAGATATAATGTTTGCTACATGTTTATGTGCTAGATTTCAGGCTGGTCCTAGAGAATCTCACTTAATAGCTATTAAAAGAATTTTCAGATATCTCAAGGGAACACCAAAACTTGGCATTTTGTACCCTAGAGATTCTGGTTTTGATCTAACTGGTTATTCAGATGCAGATTATGCAGGTTGTAGAATTGATAGAAAAAGTACAACAGGAACTTGTCAATTTCTAGGAAACAAGCTTGTGTCCCGGTTCAGTAAAAAGCAAAATTCAGTTTCTACTTCTACAGCTGAAGCTGAATATATTGCTGCTGGTAGTTGATGTGCACAGATATTATAGATGAAAAATCAATTGCTAGACTATGGTTTGCAAGTTGAGAGAATTCCTATTTTCTGTGATAACACAAGTGCAATTGCCATCACTGAAAATCCAGTACAACATTCAAGGACAAAGCACATAGATATCAAGTACCACTTCATAAGGGAACATGTAATGAATGGTACTGTGGAACTATACTTTGTTCCAAGTGAGAAGCAGCTTGCAGATATCTTTACCAAGCCACTGGATGAATCCATATTTTCAAGGTTGGTAAGTGAGTTAGGTATGCTTAATTATTCTTAAATCTATATGAGTTAATTTGCAAGTTGAAATGCAGCCAGAAATTTAATTGACTTTTCAATCTTGGATGAAATTTTGGCTAAGTCAAAATTTGCATATCGACGGATGATCTTTATCCATCGAGTTTGATCATCCGTCGGTATACTATTTTCTAATAAAAATCAATTATTTTTCTGGAATATTTTATGACTCGACGGATAACAGTTTATCCTCATCCGTCGAATTGTCTTAATCTCAGCCGTTAATTCCCTGAACATTATCCATCGAGTATACTTACAGTTTGTAAGCATAACACGACGGATAATGGGTGGAATTTTTACAGTTTATTTTTAAACGGCTATTTTAGGAAATTTTAATTGGTTACTTTATTTTACTTTATTATTTTTAGCAGTTATTTTTGAGATAGTATAAAAGCTTATTTCATTTCAATTGTTTTTCTTTTATCATTCTCAAATCAACTACTCTAATTTCTTTCTCTTTCAAAGCACTTACTCTTTCTCTTCAAGCTCTCATTCTCTAACAATGGCGCCCGTTGTCAAGATTATGTCTCAAACTGGGTTCATTTATGAGAAGAACAATTTCATTGCATTAGTAAACAAGGGTATTCAGCAATCTGGTGACTATCACAAGATGATGGACTTTGTGAAGAATTGCAAGCTTAGATATGCCATGTTGGAATCTCCCACAATCTTTTGTGAAGTTATTGAAGAGATGTGGACCACTGCTACATACAACTCAACAGATAAGACCATCACTCTAACCATTAAAGGTAAAGAATTATGTATCAGTAGTGATGTTATAAAAGCATGTTTCAAGATTCTTGATAACACCGTGACCTCACCACACACTGACACTGATATAATCAATATGCTTAATTCCATGAACTATGCTCTTTCTACTTCTAAGTTAAGTGACATTAGGAGATTGGGTCTTAGGAAGGAATGGAGTTTTATGTGTGATGTAGTGACTAAGGTATTTTCAGGTAAAATCATTAATTTTGATTCAGTCAATATTTCCATGCTTAACATGCTCTACATGCTAGTTACAGATAAGTTCTATAATTTCAGTGACCTTGTTTTGTTTGAGTTGGGTTTTAAAAGAGGAGAGTTAAATAAGAGAGGTAAGAATGTGTATTATGCTAGATTCTTTATGATGTTAGCTAACCATCTCTCTGAGGGTATTGTGCTTGAGAACCCTAACAACAAATTAGATTGTTGGGTTCAAGAGAGAAGGCTCATTGCAGATTTGAACAGGGTCAATCATCACAAGGAGGTGCCATTGTTCTATTTCCCTGTAATGGAAGTACCTCAGGTAAGTGAGGTAAGTTCATCTATCCCTACTACTACTCCAACCTCACTAATTTCTTTGAGTTCCAGTGTAGCTATGGCAACTGTGTCAATCACCAAACAGTTGCCTACCCAAGCTACCAAACTTGCAAAAATTTCAAAACCCAAATCAAAGAAAGCCCCCTCTGGTATCTCTCAAAAGATGCCAGTTGCAAAATCCACCAAAACCAAAGAGGGGAGTGTGCAGGTGGGTAAGACAGGTGAGGGAAGGGGTGAACATAAAAGAAACCCTAAGGATAAGGATGGAGAGTTGAGTGGTTCTCAGCCTAGCCACACTGCAGTTTCCCAACAAACTGCAGTGCTTAAAAAGGATAAAAGCTCATTTCTAACTACATCCTCCCAAAAGGATATAGTTATTGAACAAAGCTCTCAACCAAGAGCACAGGCCAAGAGGGTTAGGGACACAAGCTCACCCCAAAGTTATGCCAGAAAGAAGAAATCTAAAACCCTTGGGGATGCACAGGATACACA
Organism: Apium graveolens; assembly: GCF_009905375.1. NCBI lineage: Eukaryota > Viridiplantae > Streptophyta > Magnoliopsida > Apiales > Apiaceae > Apium > Apium graveolens. The sequence continues at coordinate 114,677,683 of NC_133654.1, forward strand.
AACTGTACAAACTGGTGCTAAAGACACAGTCACTGCACCTTCACAAATTCAGCATGATGTGACTCCAATAAATGTGGAGTCACAGCCAAAATCTCTAGTAATAAAAGCACCTCAAACACCAAACTCACCCACAAACTCACTGGATGTGGAGATGATAAACACATCAATTCTTGATTCCCCTTCTTTAACTTTGTTGGGGAAGCCCAAATCTAATGCAAGTGAGCATCATCTTTTAGATGATTTGTTGGCTCACTTGCCCATTCTTTCAGCAACTGTTGATTCATCTGTGCCCAAAATATCTTCAATCAGTACAGAGTCCATAATAGTTTCCATTCCTAGTTCATTCATTTCTACTCTCTCGATGGATATTGATCATCCATCGAGTATTGATTGTATCCCGACGGATAAGCTTAACAGCAGTTATCCGTCGGATAACAAAACCACTCACCCGATGGATATCACTCATCCGTCGAGTATCTCTGCACAGCTTCAAACTTCATTTATTTCAAGTGTAGAAGAATTAGTGGTTGTACAGTCACTATTAGGATTGAGAGAGAAGAGTGTTATGTGTGAGAGTCTAGGTTGCTCCCAGGAAAAAGGAGAGGAAATGAGTGAAATTATGCAATTCATTTCTTCAGGATTGGCAAAAGAAAGTGAGAGGTGTCCCACCTTAGATGGTGAAGGTGAGGGTGTGAGGGTGGGGAGCCAGGGTGAGACCCTGATGCAACAAAAGAGAGAAAATGAGAGAAATGCAGGTACTGGAGCTATAAGGATGGATGTCATTGTTAGTGAGTCAATGAATATCCAGGATGCAGATAGGGAGGGACTATCTCAGCAACCTAAAGTTGTTATAGATTCCACCTCCCTTGATGCTGAGACATTTACTCACCCTGTTCTAGCTTATCCACTTCTAGCTGAACAGGGCAATGACAATGCAGAAAGGATGCTCAATCTGGTGCATACCACACAGTCTATGATGCCATCACAGCTTTTCCATCACAGCTTTGCCATCTACAGCTGGTGATGTGGATTATGAGACTGGTGGCTCAGCTGATTTCTTTGGTGATGAAAGTGGGGATAGTGAAGATGAAGCAATGGATATAGGGGGAGAAGTAGGTTCCAGTTCAAGATCAGGTATGCCATCATGGGTATTTTCAAAGCACTGTGATGAGCACTACTTCAAGACAACCCTGATCCAACCAATCAATCAGACTAATACTGCTCTTCAAACCACTACAAATGCCAGCACCAAGAAGCTCCTTCAGGCACATCTAGCCTTTCTACAACTTTAACAAATTCAAGGCTTCCAACATGCTAGAGATGTAAAAACCATCATGGGTGATATTGAGGAGATGAAGAAGGCCATTTCAGAAAAGATGGATTCTAAGCTTCCAGAAGCTACAATGCTTGACATCAAGAGGCAATTAAGGAAAAATTCTGATCTTGCAACCAAGATAGATGCCTTGGATACAAGAATGTCAGCCATGGAAGCATCTTTAACAACCATTCACCTTTATCAAGCCCAACAGACAGTTTTACTTCAAAAACTGGTGGCTGCTCAAACCCCCTCCTCTACTCAACTTGATGATAACAAAAAAGGGGAGAAAAGACCAAGTGAGGGGGAGAAGCTTCAAATTCAAATCAGTAAAGTGATTGTGCCTTCAATTACTATCTCAAAGCCACAAGTTACAAACAGTATAGATCTGATAAATGATGCACCAGCCAACTTTAGAGTAGCTGAAAAGAAGAAGTTGAGTCCAATCAACTGGGAGAAGATTGATGAGGATATACAAAAGAAGTTTGAACTAGTCAAGGAGCTAGTAAAGTCAGCCATCCATCACTCTCAAGTCAAGCAAATTTCTGTGAATGAGATGAGCATGAACTATTTGGAAAGAGGACAGTCATCCGGCATCAAATCTCCAAAGGCTAAAATGATTCTGAAACCAAGGGTGAGCTATCCAAAATCATCATTGAAGAACCCTTTAGATACTGTGTATGAGACACCTAAGCCTGATGAAAAGAAGCTTCTGTCAAGGTCAATTGCTTTCTACAAAGATCCAGCTGATTCAGCTTTGAAAAAGAGAATTACTAAAGTTTTCAGGAATGGGAAAGAAATTTGTATAGTGGACGGACACCCTCAATTTGCTGAAGCAAAGAGAGAAGAAAAGGACAGATTAAAGCAGGAAAAGAAGCAAGCTGTTCTGGATGCTAAAAAGGCTAAACAGAAGAAAGAGGAAATTGCTATCTTGGCCAAGCTACATGCTGTAAATTCATCACAACAGATTTCCTACTCAGCCATCTGAAATTATTGAATCTCAAGATCCAAAGAAGAAAGTTGAACAACAGAAGAAGTCTCCAAGAATCAAAAAATTGGCTAAAAGAACCAAAAGGAAACTGGACATTGTTGATAAGGAATTGGAGATTCAGTTTCCCAAGGAATCCACTGCAATTACAACTCAAACATCAAAACCCTTTGTGGTATTTGAAGATATCAAGGTGGTGGATCCTTAAAGAAACATTCATGGTGAACCTATTGTGCCTAAGGATGAGCCAATAGAATGGGAGAACATACCAATTCCTGACTTCAATCTGCCAATCCTTAACAAGCCAAAGAGAACAAAGTCAAGAGCAGTCAAGAAAGTGAAGTTGTCACCTCTCAAATCCAAATCTCTAGTCAAAGCTCAATCTAAAGTCAACAAAGGAGATTATATGTACTTGTGTGACATCAAGGAGTGTTCTGATCTAAACCTCTATCTAGATGAACTAGATGAAGTGAGAGGAATTGATACATACAGAAACCTACCTGAAAGGTTAGTGTTCAAGTACAAGGGAGGAAAGGAGATTCAGTGGCCACTTCACAGGATCCTTCAAGAAAGCCAAGATGTACTAATTAAGGTTTATTCATCTTTCAAGAAGAACTTTGGGTTCAATGTTCCTGCAAGAAGATTGGTCTAAGAAGATTGAAGAACTAAGGAGTGTTAGAGCTAAAGATGCACTCCCAAAGACTCTAACCATCCCTTACACAGGGAGAAGAGTGCATCTAAGGCCCTACTGGCTGATGGAGTTCATGGATGACAAAGGTGTGAGAAGATTTTTCAGATTAGAAGACCAATTGGGCATCTCTAGCTATGAGACTCTCTTGGAAATGCAAGAAAAGCTAAATCTCTCAGAATCTGATGAACTGGAATTCCACAGGCAGCTCCAAAATCAGATTGAAGAAAACAACAGAAAGCTTGGAAAGAGATCCAGACCTTCAAGGAACTAGATAAATCTGCTCAGGCTAGAGGAGCATCTTGAAAATGACTGTGAGCAAAACTTTGTACATTTTGTTATTTGAAGCACTCTTCAGTATTATCTACTCTCTTTTAAAGTTGTACTTTTAAAGTGTTTTGTTATCATCAAGTATCTCTTAATTTATGGCTACAATTCCAGTAGACATAAATTGGGGGAGATTGTTGTGTATATGTTGTGTACTTGATAATTTCATGAACAAAACACCTTGGTAGATTTTACTTAGTGAAAATGTCGCACTCAACGGATAAGGATTATAGTCCCGACGGATAACTCATTTTAGTCCCGACGGATGATGACTTATTATCCATCGAGTGAGTAGCTTATGTAACAATAAGTCCGTAGCACATTTCTGCATACACATTGTTTAGAATCTGTAGTAGTACTTAAGTCATGTTGACTTTAACTAGATATGCAGAATAGGTTGATTAATTATATATAGATGATGTCTTGTAATTCTGCATAGATGAAATGAAGTCTAGTGCCTGATTGCTACCCGACGGATAAACAACAATGAATTCGACGGATGATCAACAACCCGACGGATGATCATTAACTCGACGGATGATCATAAACCCGACGGATAAAGAATTCAAATATCTGTTGACAGTGATAACACAGTCAAATGCATCGAGTGTATGCAAATGGAATGCGGTAGCCTATTCAACTAGGTTTTCGAGAACAAAGAAGCATTGTCATTTCCATGCTATTATGAAGATATTCAAAGATGCTGGAATAGAGTAATGAAGTAGCATTGTATTAGACTTTATAGTTTTTGTTTTATTATCCTGTTTTATTACTTTGTAATCTTGGTGATATATAAACCAAGAAGCATCAATAGAATAGTAACTAAGGAACTAAGCAACCAAGAGAGAAACATTTATAAGCTGTATTCTTAGCATTTCTCTCGTTCTTAGTTATTATCATTTTATAAGCAGCTGTGAGCTTTTTGCACACAGAATTCTCTCGATATATATTATATATCTCTGGTGGAATAATTCAAATCCACCAGAAAGTTTTTAAAGACTCTTGTTTTTAATTACTTGTGTTTTGATTCATTTCAAGTAACTATTCCGCATTCTGCTAATCAATTCACACTTATATATATATTTGAGTTAGAACATTTTTATTCAAGAAAAATTTTCAAGAATTCCATTCAACCCCCCTTCTGTAATTCTTGTTATATTGTTAAGGGACTAACAATACGCGACACATAAAGTGTTAACCTAATATGTGCTTATATACTCCACAGCTACACAATATAATAAGGATTCATATTCTATTATAATAGGGAATCATAAAACATATCCTTAATTTGATTGCTACTAGAAGTAAAGTCCTTCACCGACTTGAATTCTGAAAATTCTTTCCATCTTTGATATCTCCTGACTTTCAGCTGAAGTAAATAAATACTGATATTAATAATGGTTAGCAAATACTGATGACATATGTTGATGATGTCACCTTCTGCTAAACTCTAATATCAAATACTGATAATGAACTCTGATAGTTTATAAGCTGAAATCATCAATTTATTCTAACAATCTCCCCCAACGTGTGCATTATAAAATATGGACAAGTTCTAAACTGATGATGTGGCGCCCCAAAATCCGGGGTCAGGGATCTCAGAGGCCATGCCATCTCAATCACTATAAACCACATACCTCGCATCACAATATATAAATACTCACACTTTAAGACCCCACACTTATCACACACACACACACTTACAGGTTATTGTCTTGGAAACGAACCATTCATTACTAGAGTAGATCAACCACAAAGTGATAATTATTATAACCCAAAATTAATTAAGTCTTACCGGGGAATATCCTTAAGTAAGGATAGTCCGTCGGCCAAATATACGTTTCTTATTTATTACCTTACATAAGTCATACTTATAAATAAGCTGAACTAAAAACAACTAAAAACCAATCCAGCTTATTCGGACTACCTGTGGTACAGCACCAAACAACCTACGGAACAACTGGCCATTTCCTACCCATTTCCTGGATGTGGTTCTCATGGTAGGCATCTTGATTCACTGTTATGTTGTATCAATTTAAGAAAACAAGTGTGAGCTATAATGCCCAGCATAAAAATGTACAGTATGATAATGATTGTATGATAACTCACGTAAAACATCATATATGATAATTATGTTTTATTCGAAAATAGTTTTCCTTGGTGATACACACCTTCTTATGAAAACAATTCTTTAGTGGATTTTATTATCCTGCGAATACCTTAATAGTAAACCCAGCACCTAGGCTTGGGTTACGGTATTGCATCATAATTCCAATTGGAAGAATAAGACATTCACCGGAGGCACCGTATACGATGATCAGTCGTACTACGAAAATAGTAACCTTTTCTACATGTAGATGGATGATTCCCTTTTATTATTGGTTATCATCCTGGCCGAATTTGGGCCTTTTTTGTGTCCGTCCCTCTCAGGTACACACTTCGTGTCTATCCCTCTCAAGACACGGTTTTGTGTCCATCCCTCTCAGGTACGCATACTCCACATGTTCATCAGTATATAAGATACCTTCTCATGTGGTAGTAAATTGGTAGTCTCCCCAGTCCACGAAGTACTGGAGTCTACCCCTCCTTGTCCTTGTAAGAATCTCATCATCAATCTGGAACTTATATTGTTCCCCGAGCATATTGCTTGTTGACAGGTACACTTTGATTTGTATGTATTTATTTGTACTTCCGAGAATTTTCGGAGGAAGTACTAAAGATGTGAGTTGACCGTTGTCAACATATTTGTTATATAAGAGGGATTTTCTTTTGAAACTATAATCCAAATATTTAAAATAAGTCGAGATAATATTTTTCGACGATCTGAAAATATTCGAATGATTTTTTCGAAAATCAGAAAGTATTTTGAATCAGGTTCTATGATTTTTAAATCATAATTAAACCATTAAATAACCAATGCTTAATAATCAAATATTAATCGTTGAATAATTAAACCTCGAATAATTATACTTTTAAAAGAATATTTGAAATAATATTCCTCAACTAATTTATGTTTAAGTATGTTAGGTCACACACACTATAGAAGGGGGTTGAATACAGTGTTTACTACAATCAAATCGAATATAAGAACTCAAGTAACAAAACATAGATTTTATTTAACACAATAAACTCTGTTACAAAGAACTGTTCTCTCTCAGTGATGAACAAATTATCACGAGAGCTTCTAGGGTTACAATTAATAATAATCTCGATTAAGATAACACATATAGTGTAAACCCTATGTTTGTGTTTATATACTACACAGTTACAAGATAATATTCTAATTGATATCGAATATAATTCTGCTTCCTAATATATATCAACTAGTTATCTTTTCTTCCAATCTTTTCTTCCAAGTATTCTATTCTTCATATAATTCTCCTCCATGCATATCTCTTCTAGTTTCAGTCTCGATCTTCTTTCCTTTAAATCAGCCGCCTTCCTTATCTGAACGTCTCCTTAAGTCCTGATATTATCTCCTGATAAATATCTCCTAATAACTTGAGTTCTGACAATATAAGTTCTAATATCTTAAGTCCTGACTTCAGTATAAGTACTGATTTCCAGTTAAGTCCTGATTTGTCATGTTAAGTAAGATCTGAAAACTAAACACAAATCATATTAGACATGACATCATAAATATATCTAACAATCTCCCCCAACTTGTAAATTAGCATAATATACAAGTTTAACAGATATTTGATGATGTCAAAAACATTAAGTACAAATGCATGACAATTTGACTAGATAACTACAACTTACAGTCCTTGTAGCTTTACCATCCTTAAAGTTTGATATCAGCTTCAGTCTGTATACACTTCAGAATTTAAGCAGTTGTAGATCTTTGACTTGGCTTCAATTTCTGATCTCTTTGATATCAGGAGTTATTCTGAGATAGTTCTTCAAAAGACATCTCTCAGCATATTCAAGTTCATTGACCATCCTCATTTTAGCATTTTTCAGTTGAACTGTATCTTCACCAGTTTGAAAGATAGCAGCCCTGAGATTATTTATTTTTGCTTTTCTTATATCCTAATCTAGTCTGATGATATAGGCTTTATCAGACTCTAGATTGAATTCAAGTCCCTTAATACCAGAATATGTAGTGATGATTTTAGCAGTATTAGGCTTCATTTCAACAATATTTCCACTGTGAGATCTGTACTTAGGACAGTATGGGCTGTCAGACTTTACAGAGTAAAGCTTCTTCTATCTTTGAATATTTGATTTTAATTAACCTGCAGCACCATCTGTTGTTCTATTTTTCACTTGAAGTAGAAATAGAACATGTTCCAGTTCTCCAAAATACTTCAATGGAATAGCATTCTCCCTGATCTGGAATACCCTCCCATCTGTCATAAAGTATAACATGATATCTTCTTTCAAAACAAAGTGGTAAACCATTTGTACAGATTCAATTTGATTCAATCTCTCAGGAGTTGCTCCCACTCCTGGTTCACTTAAGGAAGTTGGATCATTGGTAGTATTGTTTATCCTCTTCTCTTTAGAACTACCCAATCCTGATTTGTCTCTAGCTTCCTTTCCTTGAAAAACTCTTGCTTTAAAACCACTTGATGTAGTCTTCAAAGGTTGAGTCTGTTGAGCTTTAGTGAATCCTGGTAGTAGTATCTTTGAAGGTTTAACATGAGCAATGTCAGAGGTTTCCTTTTCTTTATCTTCCAACTTGAGCTATGTCAGAGGTTGCTTGCTTCACTGTAATATCAGAATTTACTAAGTCCTGATTTTTGAACAACATGAGCTCTGTCAGAGGTTGTTTGAATATCCTTTTTCTTCAAAATCAGACTAGCATCTTCATTAGATTTTGTCTCCAGATCCATGATTGGCATATATACCTTTACAGGTTCATCAATTTTTGCTTTGCCCTTGGATCTAGGATCTACCTCCACTTGTGATTTGGCTTTCGTTGCCTCGGAATTTGTTTTTTCTTTTATCACAATGCCCTTAGGCTTAGGTGGCTTCTTTTCCATGACTTGAGCTTTAGACTTTGACTTGACATTTTCTGCTTTAAGTCTGGCTTCTTCTTCCTTCAGAATTTTAATATCCATGCCTGGATTGTCTTTTAGGAATAGCCTTTTGGAAATCTCTTCATCAAGTTCCAGATGTTCACTAGAATTTATCCTTTTACCAGTATCAGAACTTATTTTGTCCCAGTATCAGAACTTGTTCTTTGACTTCTAGTTCCAGCTTTGCTTGATGAAAAACCTTTGCCTTGACCATGACCTCTACCCATTCCAGAGTTTTCCTGGTCATCATTTTCATCATCCTTACCCTTCAGTACTTGACTAGATTTGCATTTAGACTTAATCACTTTCTCCCCCTTTTTGGCATCAGCAGGTAGAAGAAGAGAAACAAGCAATTCCACTGAGGATTGGATCTCATTGAGTTGAGTTTACTGAGAAGCTTGATTCTTTAGAATTTTAGAAATCTGATCATGTTGCTTCTCTTGAGTCTTTTCAATATACCCAATTCGGTCAAAGGCTGGCTTGAAAAATCTGTTCTTTTCCAATTTGATATTCATATCTTGATGGATCAGTGATTCTTGAATTTTGTTCACCTTGTCATGAGTTATTGAGTGTTGACCTTGAAGGTGCCTAGTACTCATTGCAGTAACTCTTAGATGTGCCTTGAAATCATCATTTATCAGCATTTCATCAGCCTTAGCCAGGTGCTTAGCAAGAATTTTTTCAGTAGGAACAAAACTAATTGTGTTACATGCCTAAGTCCACTCCTTTCCTCTAGGAGTTTCACTCTAAGGTACTAGTGCATCCTCTCTAACAAACTTCTTGATCAAATCAGCTTTATTAACTGTTTATTGAGGTGCATGTCTTGAAGGACCAGCTGCATCAGCATCTAGAGTAGTAGCGGCTTCACCAGTAGATTCAGCATTGTCAGCATCAGAACTTACAGAGCCTGCAGTATCAGCATCCTCTGATAAAATAACAGTATGTGAGGCTATAGAGGCTTAAACATCATCCTCTAAATTCTGATCTGCAACTAAGTTCTGATCAACATCCAAATTTTGATGCCCACCTAAAATCTGATCTTCATCATCTAGATTCAGAATTGGTGTTGTTGGTAGAGTGAGTTGAGTTGGTGGAGCTTCCAAGTACAGAACCTCAAGCACAACCAAGTTATGTATGTCTATTTCAGCACTTGTACCTGGGTCTTCAGCATGTACTGGATCAATTATAGGAGACGCAGCAGGCGTAGGCACTTGCTCTAGAATATCCTCTTGCTCTTTAATAGGAGACTTTTGAGCTGATTCAGCAGTGGGAAGTAATTCAGTTACTATAGGTACTGTTGGGATTAGAGATTCCTGACCCCCTTCCTTAGCTGCTTCTTCCTGAACTTCTTTAGAGTATGATGATTCACTTACAGCCCTCCTGGCTCTTTTTTTTAAGTCTCTTTGTTGAAGTTGAGACTTTGGGAGCTTCATCATCAGAATTTAGCTTTCTAAGCCTTTTGAAGGGCCTAGAACTCCCAGTTTTAGTATCTTTCTGAGAAGAGATCTTCTCAGCTTCTACAACAACAGGTTCTGATATTGGAACCTGTTCCTCATTATCTGACTCATCTCTCAGAACAATTCTCCTTCTCTTCTGTTGAGACTGAGGTACTATCTTAGTCCTCTTGGGTTTTGAAGATGAAGGCTTCACTGGATGTGCTGAAGGTTGAGGTTGAGATGACTGTGTTGGTTTGTAATATGTCCTGATGGAGGGTTGAGTTGGTTGAGGTTAAGAAGTTTGAGGTGTTTGTGTAGTTGTAGTAGGTGCGGATGGAGATTGGGTTGGTTTTGATGAGTTGGTGGGTGTAATAACCCCAAATTTTGGAATTTTTGAAACCCTTATGAATAGTGATTTTGCAGATTATGCTGAATGAGAAAAATTTTCATGCCACACTATGTAGGGGTTCTTCTATTGTTATTCTGAGATCTTATTAGTACTTTATATGGGATATAAGTGTATGTAAAGATCGTCAGAATCCAAATCCGAACACTTTGATTTTTCCTGAAAATCCACCAGATACCGAAAGAATTGAGTATAAGGTAACAGGATAAAAAGGATTTAAATTCAAGGATTATAAGAGAGGATCATAAAAGGGATATAATGTATTGAGAAAGGTTAAGGGAACCTAAGTAATAAGATCCCGGGTATGATCCCTCAAACGAGAAACGAGAACGAAAGTTAAGCGAACCGTATAACAGATCAGCGGTCATTAGGCAAACAATTAGGAGTTAATCAAGGAGGTTAGGGATGATGAGGTCATCCAACCAATAAGAAGAGGGCAAGTAAGGGATGATGACATCATAAGCATGACATAAGCATGACATAAGGGGAAGGAGGTGTGGTTGAATGATAACCACACAAAGTTCAAGGTTAATAAGGTAATTAACCAAAATCAAAACAAAAACAACCAAGGTAAATCAAAACAAATCACAAAAAAACACAAAACACTCCATTTTCTTCATGAAGCTCTCGGCTTCTTTCTTAAGAAATGGGAAATCCAAGCTCCTCCACTTGCTATTTTACAAGGTAATTATCCTAGCTTCTCCTAGTTAAGTTACATACTTCCTAGAAATCTTAGCTTCAAAATCCTTTCCTAGCATTTCCTATAAATCATTCAAGAAGATGGTGAATAGTACTTTCTTGAAATTAATTTTTGTGTTCTTGATTTCTTTGAAAGAACAAGCTTGTAGGAGGTTAGATTAAGGCTTCCATGGGCATTCCAAGGATCTTTCATGGATTAAAAGCTTCAAGGAAGGTATAACTCTTCATTATCTTAGCATTTAGTTGTTTGGTATAAATGATTATGATGATGGAATGAGAGATTAAGTGTAGTAGTTGTTTTGTCATGTTGAGATCTTAGTGGTTAAGTGCTTTTGTTGATTTTGGAGTTAAAAAGTAGCACTAGTTGTTCTTGATGATTCATGGTATGATTTGAGCTTGGTTTAAATGGTTTAAAGTGGTTGATGAGTGATATGGTCATATGGTTGTATTGGGATTGATTGGTGATGATTTGGTGTTCAATTGGTTGGTATAAAATTGGGAAATCGCGTAAACATAGCCGTCGTAATGTCCGATTTACTTTAGACTGCTTTTGTTCATAACATTAGGACCCGAGAACTCCCTGCTAGGTTTTGACCATTGCCATTTTTAGATAGTTCATGTTACGAGCTTCGTTTTGATATGTGGTTCGTTTGATTCCGATGTACGGTTTAGGAGAAACGGCCGTTTTAAGTAACGACGTTTCGCGAACGAAACATTACCCCTCGCCTTACTTTGAAACATAGGTTAAAGACCTAAAAGGGTTAATTAGTGTATGAAACAATTATGTTAAGTGTGTTAGGCAGTTGGTAAGACACTCGCGAAAGAATCGCCTTAAAACTCATAATGGTTAATTTATTAAAAATGGTGGAGCCGAGGGTACTCGAGCGACTTAAGAGAATCATTAAGCGCAAAGCGAGCGTTAGAGTCTAAATTGGTTAAAGTATAGATTTACAAGTGACTTTGGTTTAATTCCAGCTTATATGTTATTTATAGGTTACCAGACTCGTCCCAAGCCATTAATAACCCCCAGTCGCTCAGGCAAGTTTTCTACCCGTATAACTGTTGTTGTGATGTATATGTGTATATGCATGATCTTGTGATAAATGCATATTTGTTATTAGCAAATTCTTGCGATATATTGTAGCATGTGATATGGTATATATGCATGCCTGTTTTGTATTCTTGATTTATATATCTGTTGGTTCAAATGCTTATTAGTTGCATAATACTTATGTTCGAGATAAGCAGTAGTGGCATTTACCCTTAGTATAGGGGACCCAAAGGTGAACATTTTTCTAAACCGGGAGTCGATGTTCCCGAGTATAATATATATATATATATATATATATATATATTTATTTATTTATATATATATAGATATAGTTTTCAAAACTATTAATCGAATAAGTATTATTCGATAACTTTATTAATGAATATTATTTGGAATATTCATTCGAGGACTTATGACTCCGCTTATTTTATTTAATGAATATTATTTGGAATATTCATTTGAGGACTTATGACTCCGCTTATTTTATTTAATGAATATTATTTGGAATATTCATTCGAGGACTTATCACTCCGCTTATTTTATTTAATGAATATTATTTGGAATATTCATTCGAGGACTTATGACTCCGCTTATTTTATTTAATGAATATTATTTGGAATATTCATTCGAGGACTTATCACTCCGCTTATTTTATTTAATGAATATTATTTTAAATATTCATTCGAGGATTTATGACTCCGCTTATTTACTAAATAATATTTTTTATTTTATTAAAGAATAATATTTCGATAATCAAACTTATTTTCGATTATTCAAATAAAGATCATGCTTTCGTATAAGTATATCTCTGATTATTAATATTCATTTCAAGTATGAGTTTTTAAAACTTCTACTTCGATTATTTTTATAAGAATTATCTTTATGAGAATATTATTTAAATAATAATATTCAGATATTTTCTAATATATTGGGACTGATTTATTTCATTAAATCAGCATTACTCCAAACATTCTTAAAAATGTTTTCGAGTCTTCAAAATGATTTTAAAAGTTAGAGCGGATCCCAAAACTCATTTTTATATTTAAGATCTTCCTTTTAAAGGGGATTTAAATACTCGCTCAAAACCTGAGGGATCCGGCTCTGTGGTGTATCTTACATTCGCAACGTGGTTGCTGTTTTAATAAATGAATTGATTACTTGCCCAACGTTCGGGAAGTAAGTCCATCTAATTGAGTCGGCATAAGCGACAGGCCGGGATACGGTCTATCAAAGTGTAAGTGGCTGGGTGGCAGTCCATCAACGCGTAAGAGGACGGGTGGCGGTCCAGCACAAGGTCCTTATGTGGCCAGGGTGATGACCGGTGGGGGATTCATCCATCTACTAGTAGAAAAGGTTACTTATTGGTATCTTATGTGGTCAGCAAGATATCAGGTTTATGCCAAGGTTTTCTCCTTTCCAAATTCATTGGATATTACAACTCTGTTTATAATTTTCATAACAGAGGTTTTCAAGGAGTGTATGAAATGTATATATATATAGGTGTATATATATATCGGGACGTAATGAAGTATCTCGTAACTTCATTATTTATAATGATATTTCAAAGATTGAATTTATCCAAGTCTTTTCTTGTAGTCTCATCTATGTGATGAACTTTTGAAACTGATTATAACTTGAACGGTGGTAGTTCAAGTATTATTTGGAAAAGATATAAGTATATTGGAGTATCTTGTAACTTCATCTTTTAAACTTATATCTAGTAAATGATTATCTTATGCATGTCAAAGATTTTCAGAAAAACGTTGAGACAAGGTTAGATATATGAGATCACCTTGCAACGATATTTATTTTTATACAATTATAAACTGGAACTCTGTGTATATTATGCATGGAAGAGGACTTCCAAGATTTTGAAAAGTATATATATATATATATACTGAATATTTTGCGACTTCATCGCATTAAGATATCAAACTTGGTTCATTTCTTTTGACCAAGACTTTCATGAGTACTATGAGAAGGCTCATATATTGTTAATCATTATACATATTATTTTGTTGGGCTTGCTGCTCACCCTTGCTTTCTTCTTTCATCACACAACAACAGATAGAAAAGATGAACAGGACCAAGCTCCCAATTCGCGAGCGGATAGGAAACGTTCCGCAGTTTCCTATAGGCGTTGATGTCGCTGTAGCTGAGGTAGGAACTACCAATAGGCTAGGCTTCAACTTTTGATGTACCAGATTTATGTATATTTATGAATTGTAATAATGGCAAAGAAATGTAAATTTATTCAGAAACCCTTTTAAGGTGTATTTGCAGATAATTGTGGAATAAAATGACTTGTGATTATTTTTGGACATTCATCTCTGATACTATAACTTGTGGTGTGTGTGTTTATTGTGGGGTCACAGTACAGAGTAGTTGATTGTTTATTAAGATTGGGTGTTATTAAGGGAAATGGAACTCGTGACAACCCGGATCCCCGACCCCGGATTTGGGGGTGTTACAGTGGGTTGGACATCAGGATAGACAGACTGAGGAATCTGTAAGGGTCTCAGCACTTGTTTCTTATGTCAGCATTTAACAAATCATTAAAAGCCCTTTTTACAAGCTTAAAGGGTGGAATTAAATCACTATCTAGTTGGGGTTCATCAGCACAACAAAAAGTATATATAAGCTGACAGAATCTAGCAAAGTATACCACATTCCTATCCTCTGTCATCCTATCCCCTATGGAACCTAGCACAGCACTTGCAAAATCAAAATGAGTTTGATGAATAAGGGCATACCCGATTTGCTTACTCATGATGGGAATAACATCAAAGTTGGAGCATTTATTGGCAAATGCCTTTGTGATACAAACAAAGAAAAAACTTCATTCCTTTCTGATATTTGATCGCTTCACTTGACCCAGCTTTCCCAAACTTTTCTCATAGCCCAGACTGGCCATAAGCTGCTGTAAAACAGGATCCTCCACTGTTGATGTAATATCCGGGATATATCGTGTAATTATTTTTGCCATTAAAAAATTATTATATGTGTTCAGTATCTATTTTGTGAATTATTTGTTAAGTGTTAAATGTGTTTGGATGTTTAAAAATATTATTAATTGAGTATTTTAATTTTTATATGTCCAAAATAAAATATAGATAATTTTCATATCTTCCTAATTATTTTTATGTTGATTTATGAATTTATAGGAGCCATATGGATTTTATAAAATCTTTTTCCGGGTATTTAAAATCTATTTTATAAAAACGGGAACCAACCGATGTCATCCGTTTTTACGTTTTTAGAACCCGAAACTCTTCCGAGAACTCCTTCCTAACCTAATTGCAATATTCCAAGCATTTTCCATGCTTCGACTTTTTCGATCCGGCGTACGGTTTGTCCTGCGCGGGTCCCGGCGTAACATTTTCGATACGTTATTTGTTTCGGTAAATCAATAAAACTCGTATTTTCGATAAACGGGAGTTTTTTATTAAACTACCACAATTATCACCTCGTAATACGTGTAACCAGGCGCTGAGATCAAGACCGCAGTACAAATTGTACTGATTTGGATAATTATCCCGAAAACCGATATCGTTTGGATCAGTTTTTATAAATAAACGTACCGTTTTACATTCGGTATGATCCAACGGGATACTAATTTTTCGTAAATATAGATAGCCTTTTACTGTATTTTATTTCGTATCAAAATCATTTGCAGTAAGCTAAATATATAATTTTCCAGAGAAAACCCCTAAATTCATAAACCTTTCTGAGAATCAAACAGCAAAACGAAGGTGTTATTGATCTATGTTTTCAAAGCTTGAGTAACCAAAACGAAGGATTTGAGGAGTACTATCAGATTTTGAGCTTCGTTTTACTGCAGAAACTAAGGTTATTTTTCTATATTTTTATCTAATTTCGAATTATTTTTATTAAAAATATGAATTTCTGTTCGGATGATTGTTTGTATGATTTGATGATTGCATGTTGTAGAGCTTGTTTTCCTGATGATTTTCATATGTCATACGTCTGATTTGGAGTTCAATAACATGCTCAAAAGTGGGTTTAATTCTCGAATTTTAAAATGAGGGTTTATAACCCGTATGAATGTTTTCAATTGAAATTTGGGCCTTTTGATTTAAGGATTATTAGCTGTTGATTTATAGTGGATTATGTTCCTTATGAAATTTGCAATCGATTGGTATATAGCTCGTTAACAGAGGATGTCTGAATCGAAGGGAGTTGTGTTTTGAAAATTTCCGAAGTTCGCCGGAAGCCGACGATGTTCTTGGCCAATTTCAGGCCAAGTCTGGGCTTATTTGAATGATTTGATTGCATGAATAAGTTCCTGGTATTGTGTAGATTAAATCTGGAGGTGATGGTGGTGGGAGGATGCCGGAGGCGAGTTCTCCGGCCACCCCCGATTGTTTTCCGGAGACCCCTTGGAAAATTACAGTTTAGTACCCTGACTTTTGAAAACGATGAAGTTCAGTCCCTGAACTTTCCAGAGTTTTCAAAAATACAATTCCTATTTTAAAAATATTCAAAAATCATATTTCCTATTTATTTTTATTATAAAAATTCGTTTTTAATTTTTGAAAATTCCAAAAAATTATTATTTTAATTCCAAAAATTATTTTTAATTCAAAAATAAATCTGAATTAATTAGTTAATTAATTTTAGTTAATTTTTAATTGATTAATTGGTCAATTAATTTGATAATTAATTGATTAATTGATTTAATTAATTATTAATTAATTTTAATTAATTATTTAATTAGATTTAATTATTTAAAAATGATTTACAAATTCTAAAAAATAGTTTCGAGCTTTAAAATATTATTTTAAATTGTTTTCAAGGCTCGATAATTATTATAAAATTGTTTTGAAGCCAGAATTGGCCAGCCAAACCCTGTTTATTATTCCGAAACTGATCCAACGACCCATTTTAATTCCAAAAAATGTTTTAAAAATCATTTTAAATACTCGAAAGCCTGTTTATGACCCGACACTTCTTTATAAATGATATATCATTGATTATATGATATAGTCGATGTTTACTGGTTTATTGCGTAACTTTCAATCCGTTAATCGAATTTGGGTAAAATGAAGGGTAGAGAGAAGTATGTTTCGAATAGAATAGTATAAGTTAAATATTGATAGATGCTTATGATATGTGAGCAGAAGAGGCAAGGCGTAGAAAAGGAAAACAGGTAGTCGAGGAGTAAGACAGTGGTGATTGAAAGCGAGTGCAGTATAGTAAGCTAGTACCAGGCAAGTGTTCTGAACTTTCTCGAGATATTGTAATGATTGATAGTCTTGTTTTATATTGCAAGTGCTTTGAAGCACTGAACCCTAAAACCTGATTCCAGTTATTGATCTTGAGCCGTAAAACTGATTCTTTCTAGACCATTGATTGTTGCATACCCAAATACGAACCTCAAATATACGATACTACTCCACAAATACATACAAACTAAATATCAATCACTGAACCAGATTGCTTACACATTCAAACCATTGTATCTTATACTTTGAAAGACCAAATCCTTGAAACCGTGAAACATTGATTCCTTGTTATCCAATTCTTTCGTTACCTAGCATTCATGCTTTGAAAATGCCATATTGATCCTTATGCAGATTGAAACCATTTTCATTATTGAACGTCCAATGTTGTTAATGATTCTATTTATTGCTTATTATTTTTTATTCTGTTATTATGTTAGAATTGGATTGTTTTTTTATAAAATTGTGGACCAGATTCGTGCTCAGACCATATGATGGTCAAGTTAGGCCAATGTGTTCCTTGGATCCACTAGTTAGAGCAGTGCTGTGTTTGCTCGGGGTTAGTGCGTGACTGATCAGCAGCCTAACCTTGGTTTTTAAAATGAAAATATAATATCCAATTCTAAATCATAATCTATTGTTCACTTGATACCATAACCATTTTCACCTGATGATCATTTTTCTCAGTTTTGTCATTGTGACATGCTGAGCTAGTTAGCTTATTTGTGCGATGTTATTTATGTTCTTTTCCAGTTAAAAAGGAACCAGTTGGTAGCGAGGATCCCCAGTCCAGCGCAAGAGCTAGGGGTTCAGGTTGATCAAGTTGAGCGAATAGGCTTCTTTTGGGATAATATAAGTTTGTAAAAGTTTGTAATAATGTTTATTACTCAGTTCTGAGTTTGAATAGTTGGGATTTGAACATTTGTAATATAAGTAAGTGTGGGTGGCTTGTGTGCATACTTTAACCTGTTGCGGTTCATGGTAGTTGGTAAGTAGGGTCTGTATATTGTTATTACTTCTATTATTATTATAAGCAGGTTATAAATAAGGTGTGTGTGTGGACCCCAAACTTCTGACCCGGGTTTGGAGGGCGCCATAGGTTTGGTATCAGAGCTACAGGTTATAAGTCACTGACACAAGCCTAGGTTGACGGGAATGGGTAGAGGGTTAGAATTAGAAGTAAGGAATAGAAAGATAGAACATCGAGAGGTTGAGTGCTATGGTATAACAGGATTAGTGTAATACATGTCATGGTTCGATATTCTTATATTGCGATATAATTTCAGATAGCAGCGATGGACGACTCTTTCAGCCCCGTATCAGCTGATCACTCAGAGCCTTCAGTTAGAGTACCATCTTCAGATCCACGTCCTATTGTTCCACCAGTGTTTGATATTTTACCTCCACCTGTGTTGCAGCATATACCACTGCAGGCTATTCCACCTCCAAGCATGAGGCCACCTATCAGAGGACCCCCACCTGCTGATTCGGGCTTTACTGGTCATTCCGTTGCAGGAGTACCTTTCCAGTTCTCTTCTTATCCTGTCCCATATCATCAGTTTGAGGTTTGCCTTATGGAGCAGCGATTCCTACAGGGTCAGATTCAGGAGTTACTACATATCATGCGTACCATAGAGGTTGGGAGTGCTGAGAGGTAACTTAGAGAGAAGTTCCAGGTGTTTCGTAGAGCAGCTGCTGTGAGGATTGCTGAGGCTACACATGAGGACATCACCCCTGATTTCCTAGTGGAGTGGGCTAAGTGGGTTCTAGAGGAGCTTGAGGAGATTGGAGGCCCAGACTTGCCATGAGTCAGAGATCCAGAGATGGAGATGCTGAGCAGTGTTGTTATGGTTGTGTAGTATATACAGTAGTGTGTAGTGTGTATCAGCAGACTTTTGAGTTGTATTTATAGACTAGCTATGCTCACTAGTGAGTAGGTTGTTGTACCCTTTTGCTTTTACTTCCGAAGCGTCTTTACGCTTGTACTATCCAAAACTTTTGATCTATATATATGAGTACCTTTTCCTTTCTAGTACTGTCATTTACTTTATTGCACCTGTTTTACTTTACCTTATTTATTGCACCAGTTATACCCCTGTGATACCATGTTCCCTGTTTCCCATAACTGTTTATATTCTGTAAAGAAGCATGCAATTTACTTAGTTCAACTGTTACAACTGTTTTCAAAAAGAGATATTTCTGTTTTACAAAACTTTTCTTTTATGTAAAGGATTTGATTTAAAAGTTAAATAAGCTGTTTGATTCTTTACAGAAAAAAAATGCCTCCCAGAAGAAATACCCGCACCAACACCCAGAATGAAGAAACCAACAACAACAACAATAACAACCAAGATGATTCAAACCAGAATGTGAACCCAGGACCCATAGACCCAGCAATAGCCCAGATTCTTCAAATCTTGGCCCAACAAACAGTTCACCTGGCACAACAACAAAGATAGACCAATCCCCAGGTAACTTTCAAAACTTTTCAGGCAGTAAACCCACCAGAATTCAAGGGTTCCTTAGAGCCGATTGAAGCAAATGTTTGGTTAAAAGAAATAGAGAAGGCATCTGTTTTAGTGAAAGTGAAAGAGGAACAGAAGGTTAAGTTTGTAAGTTACTATCTGAAGAATGAGGCCACCTATTGGTGGGAGACGGTGAAGACATTGGAAGGTATGGATTTTATTACTTGGGAAAGGTTTAAGGAGTTGTTTTTAGAAAAGTATTTTCCTCAGTTTGTTCAAGACCAGATGGAGCTGAAGTTTTTAGAATTAAAGCAAGGGAATATATCGGTGGCGGATTATGAGAGTAAGTTTGAGAAATTGTCAAGGTATGTGCCGTCATATATGGATAATGATAAGAAGAAAGCTAATAGATTCCAGCAAGGTTTAAAGCTATGGATCAGAGGGAAGGTAGCCATTTTTGAATTGGATACCTATGCAGGAGTTGTACTGAAGGCTATGATTGCAGAGACAGAGAGTAAGATGTCACAGAAGGAAAAAGAAAGCAATAAAAGGAAATTTGAAGGGAATGAAGGTCAGTCACAACCAGGAAAGTTTCCAAATTTTAAGAAGGGCAAGTTTCAGCCAGGGAGAAATTTTAATTTTAAGAGACAAAATACAGGCGACGGAGGCCAGGGCAACCGTTCAGTTAATGCGAATCAACCGAATCAGTTGAGGTTAACTTTTTCAGATTATCAGGTATGTGAGAAGAAGCATGGAGGAGTTTGTAATAAGTTAAATGTGGTTTGTTTTAAGTGCAACCATAAAGGGCACTATTCAAGGGAGTGCCGAAATCTGCCAGCAAAAGAACCAGCAAATAAGGATCAGGCTATCCGGAATCCATCAGTGAAGGTTCCAGCCATTGGATTTACGTGCTTTAAATATGGAAAGCCAGGACATATGGCCAGGGATTGCAAGACACCAGCCCCAGTCAGTAATGCATTGAGGATTATGGGATCTACCCCAGCAGTGAATGAGACTCCAAGGGCTAGAGTTTTTGATATGTCTGTGAAGGATGCTATCCAGTATACGGATGTCGTGGCAGGTACGCTTAATGTGAATTCTTTATGTGCCAAAGTGTTAATAGATTCGGGAGCAACTCGATCATTTGTTTCACAAGATTTTGTTAGTAAGTTACATTGTCCAGTTGAGTATTTAAATGAAATAATGACTGTGGAATTAGCAAATCAAGAATGTATATCTGTTAATCAAGTTTGTGGGAATTGTGAGGTTGAGATTTTTGGTAGTAAGTTTTGTGTAGATTTGATATTATTTAAGTTAGAAGAATTTGACGTTATCTTAGGAATGGATTGGTTATCTAAGCACGATGCCCAGATAGATTGTCGAAATAAGAAGGTAATGGTGAAGACGCCAGACAAAAGGATAATAACGTTCAAGGGTCAGAAGCAGGTAAAGAAATTCTTAACGATGATTCAAGCCAAGAAGTTACTACGGCAAGGATGCGAGCATTGCGTGGCATATGTGATTGATAGGAGTCAGGAGCCAGCGAAACTAGAAGATATTCCAGTCGTCAATGAATTTCCAGACGTGTTTCCTGATGAGTTACCAGGACTTCCTCCAGACAGAGAAATTGAATTTGCGATCAATTTAGCACCTGGAATAGAACCAGTATCCAAGGCCCCGTATAGAATGGCGCTCGTTGAAATGAAGGAGCTAGCGAAGCAATTGCAAGAGTTATTAGAGAAAGGAGTAATCAGACCTAGTGTATCCCCGTGGGGAGCCCCGGTATTATTTGTCAAGAAGAAAGATGGAAGCATGAGACTGTGCATCGACTATAGGGAGCTCAACAAGCTTACAATCAAGAACAAGTACACGTTACCCAGAATAGATGATCTGTTTGACCAATTAAAATGAGCCGAGTACTTCTCCAAGATTGACTTAAGATCGGGATATCATCAACTAAAGATCAAGCCAGAAGATATACCAAAGACAGCTTTCAGAACAAGGTATGGACATTATGAATTTTTAGTAATGTCTTTTGGATTGACGAATGTTCCGGCAGTGTTCATGGACTTGATGAACAGAATTTTCAAGGAGTATTTGGACAAGTTCGTTATTATGTTTATAGACGATATTTTGATTTATTCAAAGACGGAAGAGGATCATGCGGAATATTTGAGGACAGCTTTGGAGATTTTAAGAAAAAAGAAGTTATATGCTAAATTCTCGAAGTGTGAGTTTTGGCTACAAGAGGTTCAGTTCTTAGGACACATAGTCAATAATGAAGGGATCAAAGTGGACCCAGCAAAGATCGAGGCAATTACAAATTGGGAAAGACCGAGAACACCCACCGAGGTAAGAAGTTTCTTGGGATTAGTGGGATATTATCATCGATTCGTTCAAAATTTCTCAAGGATTGCAACACCATTGACAAAGCTTACACGCAAGAATGAAAAGTTTATATGGAACGACAAATGCGAAGAAAGTTTTCAAGAATTGAAGCGAAGATTAATCACAGCACCTGTTTTGTCACTTCCAGACGATCAAGGGAATTTTTTAATTTATAGCGATACTTCTCATAAAGGACTAGGATGTGTTCTGATGCAGCACGATAAGGTGATTGCTTATGCGTCAAGGTAATTGAAACCACACGAACAGAAATATCCTACTCATGATTTGGAACTAGCAGTCATAGTCTTTGCTTTGAAGATTTGGAGACATTATCTATATGGAGAAAAGTGCGAGATTTACACGGATCACAAAAGTTTGAAGTACATATTTACATAGAAAGAGCGTAATATGAGGAAAAGGAGATGGTTAGAATTAATCAAGGATTACGACTGCATGATTAATTATCATCCCGGTAAAGCGAACGTTGTAGCAGACGCGTTGAGTCGGAAGGAAAAGTTAAATGTGTTATCAGTACCCGAAGAGATATATAAAGAATTTCAGAAACTGGAATTGGAGATTAGAGTTTGCAAACCTGATGAAGCAAAAATGTATAGTATGACCTTCCAGCCGGAGTTGTTAGAGAATATAAAGAAGTGTCAGAAGATATAATGGATCAAGATATAAATCATTTGGTAGGTGAAGAATTGTGCACGCAAAAGGACGATCAAGGTATTCTTAGGTTTTCTTCTAGAATTTGGATTCCACCGGTGACGGAGCTGAAGAATGAAATTTTACAGGAAGCTCATAATTTGAGGTATTCAATCCATCCAGGGAGTACCAAGATGTACAGAGATTTAAAGGAGAATTATTGGTGGCCAGACATGAAGAAGGAAATTGCGGAATGGGTTAGCAGATGTTATACATGTCAGAGAGTTAAAGTAGAGCATCAGAGACCAAGTGGATTGCTACAGCCATTGGAGATACCAGAATGGAAGTGGGAACATATTGCCATGGATTTCGTAGTTGGATTACCAAGGACAAGAGCTAATCATGATGCCATTTGGGTTATAGTGGATTGACTTACCAAGTCAGCTCATTTTCTGCTTATAAATGAAAGATTTTCGCTCGATAAGTTAGTCCATATGTACCTGAAAAAAATAGTAGTTCGTCATGGAGTTCCTGTATCCATTGTATCTGATCGAGATCCAAGATTTAATTCAAGATTTTGGAAGAGTTTTCAAGAATGTTTGGGAACAAGACTGAATATGAGTACAGCTTACCACCCACAAACGGACGGCCAGAGTGAAAGAACGATCCAGACAATCGAGGACATGTTACGAGTTTGTGCTATTGATTTTAAAGGAAGTTGGGATGAGCATTTACCTCTGGTAGAATTTGCTTATAACAACAGTTATCATGCCAGTATTGGGATGCCACCCTATGAAGCCCTTTATGGACGCAAATATAGATCTCCAGTATATTGGGACGAAGTAGGAGAACGCAAAATACTTGGACCTGAATTAATGCAGCAGACAAAGGAAGTTGTTGAAGTTATCCAGAAGATATTGATAGCAGCACAAGACCGTCAAAGGAAATATGCAGATCAGTCAAGGAAAGACATGGAGTTCGAAGAGTGAAGTTTGGTATTACTGAAACTATCACCGTGGAAGGGATTAACGAGGTTTGGAAAGAAAGGAAAGTTGAGCCCAAGATATGTCGGACCTTTTTCTAAAGCGCATTGTCAAAGTAGCTTACGAGTTGGCGTTACCTCCGCACATGGAGCATATTCACAATGTTTTTCATGTATCGATGCTTAAAAAGTACAATCCAGACTCCAGGCATGTAATAGAATATGAGCCAATAGAGCTTCAGGCAGATTTGTCATATGTAGAGAGTCTGATAGAGATTCTAGAGGAAAGAGATAAGGTATTAAGAAATAAAGTAGTAAAGTTAGTAAAAGTATTGTGGAGAAACCCAAAGGTTGAAGAGTCAACCTGAGAATTAGAAAGTGATATGAGAGAAAAGTACCCTCATTTGTTTTCTTAGGAGATTCTGAGGATAGAATCCTTTTAAGGGGGAAGGATGTAATATCTGGGATATATCGTGTAATTATTTTTGCTAATAAATAAATAAATATTATGCATGTTCAGTATTTATTCTGTGAATTATTTGTTAAGTGGTATCTGTGTTTGGATGTTTAAAAATAATATAAATTGAGTATTTTAATTTTTACATGTCTAAAATAAAATATAGATAATTGCAATATTCCGAGCATTTTCCATGCTTCGACTTTTTCGATCCGGCGTACGGTTTGTCCTGCGCGGGTCCCGGCACAACATTTTCGATATGTTATTTATTTCGGTAAATCAATAAAACTCGTATTTTTGATAAACGGGAGCTTTTTATTAAACTATCACAATTATCACCTCGTAATACGTGTAACCAGGCGCTAAGACCAAGACCGCAGTACAAATTGTATTGATTTGTTTAATTATTCCGAAAAATGATACCATTTGGATCAGTTTTTATAAATAAACGTACCGTTTTAAATCCGGAATGATCCAACGGGATACTAATTTTCCGTAAATATAAATAGCCTTTTACCGTATTTTATTTCGTATCAAAATCATTTGCAGTCAGCTAAATATATAATTTTCCAGAGAAAAACCCTAAATTCATAAACCTTTCTGAGAATCAAACAGCAAAACGAAGGTGTTATTGATCTCTGTTTTCAAAGCTTGAGTAACCAAAACGAAGGATTTGAGGAGTACTATCAAATTCTAAGCTTCGTTTTACTGCAGAAACTAAGGTTATTTTTCTATATTTTTATCTAATTTCGAATTATTTTTATTAAAAATATGAATTTCTGTTCGGATGATTGTTTGTATGATTTGATGATTGCATGTTGTAGAGCTTGTTTTCCTGATGATTTTCATATGTCATACGTCTGATTTGGAGTTCAATAACATGCTCAAAAGTGGGTTTAATTCTCGAATTTTAAAATAAGGGTTTATAACCCGTACGAATGTTTTCAATTGAAATTTGGGCCTTTTTGATTTAGGGGTTATTAGCTGTTGATTTATAGTGGATTATGTTCCTTATGAAATTTGCAATTGATTGGTATATAGCTCGTTAACAGAGGATGTCTGAATCGAAGGGAGTTGTGTTTTGAAAATTTCCGAAGTTCGCCGGAAACCGGCGATGTTCTTGGCCAATTTCCGGCCAAGTCTGGGGTTATTTGAATGATTTGATTGCTTGAATAAGTTCCTGGTATTGTGTAGATTAAATCTGGAGGTGATGGTGGTGGGAGGATGCCGGAGGCGAGTTCTCCGACCACCCCCGATTGTTTTCCGGCGACCCCTTGGAAAATTACAATTTAGTACCCTGACTTTTGAAAACGATGAAGTTCAGTCCCTGAACTTTCCAGAGTTTTCAAAAATAGGATCCCTGTTTTAAAAATATTCAAAAATCATATTTCCTATTTATTTTTATTATAAAAATTCGTTTTTAATTTCTGAAAATTCCAAAAAATTATTATTTTAATTCCAAAAATTATTTTTAATTCAAAAATAAATCTGAATTAATTAGTTAATTAATTTTAGTTAATTTTTAATTGATTAATTGATCAATTAATTTGAAAATTAATTGATTAATTGATTTAATTAATTATTAATTGATTTTAATTAATTATTTAATTAGATTTAATTATTTAAAAATGATTTAAAAATTCCGAAAAATAGTTTCGAGCTTTAAAATATTATTTTAAATTGTTTTCAAGGCTCGATAATTATTATAAAATTGTTTTAAAGCCAGAATTGGCCAGCCGAACCCTGTTTATTATTCCGAAACTAATCCAACGACCCGTTTTAATATCGAAAAATGTTTTAAAAATCATTTTAAATACCCGAAAGCCTGTTTATGACCCGAGACTTCTTTATAAATGATATATCATTGATTATATGACGTGTTATGTGTTATATGTGACTTGTTGATTAACTGTCGGTCTATATAGTCGATGTTTACTGGTTTATTGCGTAACTTTCAATCCATTAATCGAATTTGGGTAAAACGAAGGGTATATAGAAGTATGTTTCGAATAGAATCGTATGAGTTAAATATTGATAGATGCTTATGATATGTGAGCAGAAGAGGCAAGGCGTAGAAAAGGAAAATAGGTAGTCGAGGAGTAAGACAGTGGTGATTGAAAGCGAGTGTAGTATAGTAAGTTAGTACCAGGCAAGTGTTCTGAACTTTCTCGAGATATTGTAGTGATTGATTTTATATTACAAGTGCTTTGAAGCACTGAACCCTAAACCCTGATTCCAGTTATTGATCTTGAGACGTAAACCTGATTCTTTGTAGACCATTGATTGTTGCATACCCAAATATGAACCTCAAATATATGATACTATTCCACAAATACATACAAACTAAATATCAAACACTGAACCAGATTGCTTACACATTCAAACCATTGTATCTTATGCTTTGAAAGACCAAATCCTTGAAACCCTGAAACAATGATTCCTTGTTATCCAATTCTTTCGTTACCTAGCATCCATGCTTTGAAAATGCCATATTGATCCTTATGCAGATTGAAACCATTTTCATTATTGAACGTCCAATGTTGTTAATGATTCTATTTATTGCTTATTATTGTTTATTCTGTTATTATGTTAGAATTGGATTGTTTTTTCTTTATAAAATTGTGGACCAGATTCGTGGTCAGACCATATGATGGTCAAGTTAGGCCAATGTGTGCCTTGGATCCAGTAGTTAGAGCAGTGATGTGTGCTTTGCTCGGGGTTAGTACGTGACTGATCAGCAGCCTAACCTTGATTTTTAAAATGAAAATATAATATCCAATTCTAAATCATAATCTATTGTTCACTTCATACCATAACCATTTTCACTTGATGATCATTATTCTCAGTTTTGTCACTGTGACTTGCTGAGCTAGTTAGCTCATTTGTGCAATGTTGTTTATGTTCTTTTCCAGTTAAAAAGGAACCAGTTGGAAGCGAGGATCCTCAGTCCAGCGCGAGAGCTAGGGGTTCAGGTTGATCAAGTTGAGCGAGTAGGCTTCTTTTGGGATAATATAAGTTTGTAAAAGTTTGTAATAATAATTATTACTCAGTTCTGAGTTTGAATAGTTGGAATTTGAATGTTTGTAATATAAGTAAGTGTGGTTGGCTTGTGTGCATACTTTAACCTGTTGCGGTCCGTGGTAGTTGGTAAGTAGGGTCTGCATATTGTTATTATTTCTATTATTGTTATAAGCAGGTTATAAATAAGTTATGTGTGTGTGGACCCCAAACTTCTGACCCGGGTTTGGAGGGCGCCACAGTTGAGAATGTACAACCTTCAGGTAAGTGAAGAGCGTTTTGAACTGCTCCTGGAGTAACAACATGCTCAATATCTCCTGATGTGAAAATAATGCTTGGAGTACCAGTAGCACCACCATTATCAAAAAGCCCAGTTCGCCAAAATGTCAGCACTTGTTTGCTTGAAATAGTTTGAGGTTGGGTCAAGGCATACCCAATTTCACTATTGGCTAATAAATCTTGCACAAAGTATAAATCTGATGGAGCTTCAGCCTTATTCAAGATTGCAGCATAGTTATTTGGTACAAACTTGGCTCCATCAATAATTAAATCCTTGTACGCCATCAGAAATAAGTGAGAAATTAGTTTGCCTGAAAGGTGTTTGATGAAATGTCTGTATAGAAAACCGTCAGAAAATGTGAGAGAATAAGAAAAAGAGAGAGAGAGTGAATAGAATAGATATGTGAATAAAAGATTTGAAAATCTTTTATCTCTTTTACTTAGACAACACATGTGACAACAGTTATTCAGAAGTGGAACAGACCTTTACACCTGTCAGCCATGCAGCAGTTAAGGAAAAAGTTAATGGGCATGGTAAATGAGTAATAATTACATTGCACGTTCAGCTTTTAAAAAAAACTATTCCCACTAAATAAATGATTATTACTGCTTTATCTCACATAAACCAATATTCTGTAAAAAATGACCGTTCAAGTAATGACAAAAAATAAATCAAGTAAATAAATACTGCCACGTCAGCATCAGAACTTGATTATTATTAGAATTTAAAAGTCATCAGAATATGGCTCCTTAACTCGAAAAGTGAATGTTTATTTTTGTAATTCTTCACATAAATACTGATATTGTTTCATCATAACTTAATCATCAGAACTTCCATCAGAACTTGTCCTCAGAATTTATGCAACTGACACTTGAACTGTTCATCTGAAACAATATTTATCACCATAGTAATTTTCATCATTCATATGGAGTGTATATGTGTGCAATAAGCTAAATATCAGACAAAGAGTAAAGTCCGATTCACTTCAGTACATCTTAGAAATAAGGCATAACTAAGAACTTTGCTCAAAATCTGTCATTATTCTGAAGTCTACTATAGAATGAGTTCATGCATGAGTCTACCTCAACTATTTTGTGCTCATTTTATGCATCTTTTGAAATTCCTTTTTATAGTGGCTTCTCAGTGTAAGTGAGTCACGACTGCTTATCA
This sequence comes from Apium graveolens, assembly GCF_009905375.1. NCBI lineage: Eukaryota > Viridiplantae > Streptophyta > Magnoliopsida > Apiales > Apiaceae > Apium > Apium graveolens. The sequence goes on from NC_133654.1 coordinate 114,706,268, forward strand.
GAATTTATGCTGTTATCAGAGTATTTCTCCAGTAATCAAAGAATGTGAAAAGTCACCAAGAAAATTTTATTTTGCTTTTCTAATGCATATTACTTAATACCAGCAATGCACTTGGGTCTTCCCTTCAACATTTTTACTCTAGATCTCAAAGGAGTACCTGATTTTTATTTCTTTTCTTTCTTTTTCTTTTGATAAGTGAGGCTTATCAGCACTTAGTACATCCATCAGATTTACTAACATCAGAACTTAACAGATAAGAAGCACTATTCTATTTTTTGATTTAGTAATAAGATACACAAAGTAAACTTTAATCAAGATCAATATCATAATTTTCTTGTGTTAATAGATTTCCACATAAACAATTACTTCAAACATGGGATCTTTAGTATATTAAAGACTACTAGGTCAGCATCTAGCACAGTTATCCTCATTGGATTGAATAGTCACAGAAACATTCATATCACTATCAGAGTTTAGAAATTAACATCAGACAACAATCAGCACTTAAAAAATTTTAATTTTAAGCACAGAATACACAAAGATAGTAATATCTGTAAATACTGATCATAAAGTCTGATGTATCAGAACATAAACTAAGCAGATTTAGAGTAAGAACCTGAAACCATTCCAAGTTCATTTACCAATCTTGTAAAAGTAGCTTCACACAGTGGTTTTATGAAGATATCTGCTAGTTGTTGATCTGTTGGAACAATATGCAATTCCACTGTACCTTCATCCACATGTTCCCTTATGAAGTGGTACCTTATGCTGATGTGCTTTGTCTTTGAGTGTTGAACTGGATTACCTGTCATGGTAATAGCACTTTGATTATCACAGTAAATAGGGATTTTGGAATATGTTAACCCATAATCCAGTAACTGATTCTTCATCCAAAGAATCTAAGCACAACAGCTTCCTGCAGCAATATATTCTGCTTCTGCAGTTGATGTGGAAATTGACTTTTGTTTCTTGCTAAACCAAGAGACCAATCTGCCTCCAAGAAATTGGCAGCTCCCACTTGTGCTTTTCCTGTCAATTTTGCATCCTGCAAAATCTGCATCTGAGTAACCTATTAGCTTAAAGTCTGATTTCCTAGGATACCACAATCCTAGATTAGCTGTACCATTAAGGTACTTGAAAATTCTTTTTACAGCTGTTAAGTGAGGTTCTCTTGGATCTGCTTGAAATCTTGCACAAAGATAGGTAGCATACATGATATCAGGTCTACTTGCAGTTAGATAGAGTAGTGAGCCAATCATACCCCTGTAATCAGTAATATCTACTGATATACCAGTATCCTTATCCAATTTTGTTGTAGTTGCTATAGGAGTGGATGCACTTGAACAGTCTTGCATTCCAAATTTCTTCAATAAATTTCTGGTGTACTTAGATTGACAAATAAAAGTTCCTTCTTCATTCTGCTTGACTTGAAGGCCCGGAAAATAGCTAAGTTCTTCCATTATACTCATTTGATATCTTGACTGCATTAGTTTGGCAAACCTTTTACAAAGTCTGTCATTTGTAGAACCAAAAATGATATCATCAACATATATCTGCACCAAAATTAAGTCCTTTCCATGGTTGAGATAAAATAATGTTTTGTCAATAGTCCCTCTGTTAAATCCACTTTCTAGAAGAAACTGAGCTAATGTCTTATACCATGCTCTTGGAGCTTGCTTAAGGCCATAAAGTGTTTTATCAAGTCTGTAGACATGATGAGGAAATTTTGAATCTACAAAACCTGGAGGTTGTTCAACATATACTTCTTCTTCCAATTCTCCATTAAGAAAAGCACTTTTTACATCCATTTGAAAGACTGTAAACTTTTTGTGAGCAGCATAAGCCAAAAATATACTTATAGCTTCCAATCTAGCAACTGGTCAAATGTTTCATCATAATCAATTCCCTCATGTTGAGAGTATCCTTTTGCAACCAGCCTTGTTTTATTCCTTGTAATTATGCCATCACTATCAGTTTTGTTTCTGAACACCCATTTTGTACCAACAACTGATCTGTTCTTTGGTCTTGGCACTAGGGTCCAGACTTTATTTCTTTTAAATTCATTTAACTCTTCCTGCATTGCTTGCACCCAATCAGCATCTTGAAGAGCTTCTTCCACTTTCTTTGGTTCAGTCTAAGAAAGAAAAGAATGATAGAGACATTCATTTGATATTGTTGTTATAGTTCTAATACCTGCTTCAGGATCTCCAATAATCAAGTCAGGTGTATGTGCTTTAGTCCACTTCCTTGCAGATAGAAGGTTATCTCTAGAACTAGATGCTCCCCCATTATCCATGCGGTCTCCATCAACATTTTCTGATGCTTCCCCTGAAATTATGCTCTCTGAGTTGGATTCTTCAGAATTTGAATTTCCAGAATTATCAGAATTTGGCCCATCAGAACTTGATGAATCAGAATTTAAGTTTCCAGAATTATCAGAACTTGGCCCATCAGAACTTGATGAGTCAGAACTTGAAGAGCCTGCTCTAGGTTCTGATGCTTCTTGAGATGTGGTTATATCTTCAATATGCTCCCTCTACACAGGTGATAAGTGGCATTTTATACCACTTAGAACGTCTTAAAATGGCTTAAATTGGTGTCTTGAAATTAAGTATTTTGTGTATTTGATGCATTTTTCTAGTGTTTATGTATTTCAGGGTATTAGTTGCATTTCGGAGGAGGAATCATCAAGAATAAGCCTTGGCATGTGTTCACCATTGCGAGAGGAAAAGAACGGGCAGATTACGGCGAAGAAACGGAGCAAACCTGGAATTTTTCCAGTAGGGTCCTGCGCGCCCGCGCAGCAATGCTGAGCAGCCGCGCAGCAGCCTTGCGCACCCGCACAGAAATGCTGAGCGGCCGCGCAGGGTCGGGGAAAAAGCTGAATTATTTTAGACTTCTACTTCTGTTTGGCTTCCAACTTCTATGTAATCTGAGTTTTATGGGACTATTATATAAGTAGATTTGAGACGTTTTCATAGAGAATATGAAGGAGATTATGTTTTAGATTGTGTTTTGCGCAAGAAGCGAAGGAGATAAGGAAGAAGACCGATTTAGCACACTGCAGCGAAGAGGAAGCATATTTTCTTGTGATTCTTGTTTCGTTGTAACGTTGGATGCTAGTTTTCTTGCTTTGACTTATTTACTCTTGTGACGTACTCTGTTTTAATATAATTAGTTTAGTTATTATTTTTTTGTGTTGTTTATCATGATTTCATATGAACCCATGATGGCGATAAGTTCTATTATGGGCTAATCGTGATCATGGGGTTGCAACGGATTTATTATGGAATTCTTTAGTTAATTGTTTAATACTTTAGTGTGTGATGATTGCATGATATCTAGTATTGGTTGTGCGTATTCGTCTTATGTGCGTCGCGAACATATAAGATAGGGTGTTAATCTCTTGTGAAGCGACAGTGGATCTTGAAATTTAGAACTTGCCATGCTAGCATAGGTTCATGTACGTTGTGCATGATTAGTGGGTAACTCTAACAGTTTTATTTGCCCTATGTAATCAAAAGGGATAACTTGTGCTTAAATCGTTGTGTTGTCAATTTCTGTAGACATATAGGAACTCAACATAATTGATGACTATTCAACTTCTATCTTAATTGTGGATGTTTGGTAGAATGGTATTAGTACAATGAAAGTTGGCTTTTATCAGTTTCGTGTTATTCGATTAATGTCATCACTGTCACATGCTAAAGGTAATAACAATGGCTATAGAAGGAAGTAATAATGAAGTTGTGATCTCATGAGTGTTTTATTATTGATAAATTGAAGTGTTAGTTAAGTGGTTAATTAAGTAGTTAATTATAGTTAATATTTAATCAACAATTTTAAGTGTTATTATCTTAATATTGAGAAGTAATCATACATTGGTGAGTGAGTTAATTAGACAATAACTTAGTCTGAGTCTCTGAGGGAACGAACTAGAAAGTATTCTATATTACTTGCGAACGCGTATACTTGCGTGAATATTAGTGCGTGTTTTCGCCCTAACAAGTTTTTGGCGCCGCTGCCGGGGACTCGGCGTATTTGTTTAGTTTATGTACTTATCATCATTGGTCATTAGGACTCAGTGATTAGGACGTAGTAGTTAATTACTCTTTTCGGTTGTGTTTCAGGTACTTTAGCAAGCGTTTATGCAAACTCGTTCTCGTGCTCGCAAGAGGACCTTAGATACAGCTGAGGAGAAAGACGAAGTTCTTGATACTCCGGAGAAGTTAGATTTTGAGGATTCGGATTCAGGAACTGAGCAGAAAGAACCAGTAAACATGGGAGATCGTATTGTTCAAGCTGATCCAGCTCTTATGGATTTTTCTCGGCCTAAAATTGATGACATTCAGTCAAGCATCCTTCATCCGGCTATTCAAGTTAACACCTTTGAAATCAAGCCGAGCACTATTCAGATGGTGCAGAATTCTGTTTCTTTTGGAGGAGCGGCAACTGAAGACCCCAACATGCACATAAGGAATTTTGTCGAGATCTGCAGCACTTTTAAGTATAATGGCGTGACTGATGAGGCTATCAAGTTGAGGCTTTTCCCATTCTCACTGAGGGATAAGGCTAAAGACTGGTTACATTCTGAACCAGCTGGGTCCATCACTACGTGGCAAGATCTTGCGCAAAAGTTTCTGGTGAAGTTTTATCCAATGGCAAAGACTGCTGCTATGAGGAGTGCTCTTACTCAGTTTGCGCAGCAACCTACAGAATCTATGTGCGAGGCTTGAGAACGCTACAAGGAAATGTTGAGAAAATGTCCACATCATGGAATGCCGGATTGGATGGTAATCACTGGTTTTTATAATGGTTTGGGGGCCCAATCTCGGCCCATGCTCGATGCAGCAGCTGGAGGCGCCTTATGGGCTAAAATCTATACTGAGGCGTATAATCTTATCGAGACGATGGCTGTAAACGAGCATCAAAACCCAACTCAGAGGATGATGTCAGGCAAGGTAGCAGGTATTCTGGAAGTTGATGCAGCCACCGCTATTGCAGCCCAGCTCCAAGCGCTATCAATGAAGGTTGATTCTTTGGCTACGTATGGAGTTAATTAAATAGCTATGGTTTGTGAGCTTTGTGCAGGTTCTCATGCTACGGATCAGTGTTCTCTTGTCAATGAATCTGTTCAGTATGTGAATAATTATCAGCGACAACAACAGCCTGTGCCAGCGACCTATCATCATAACAACAGAAATCATCCAAATTTCAGCTGGGGGAATAATCAGAATGCTATTCAGCCAACATATCAGCAAGGAGTAAGTAAACAGTTTAACCCACCTGGATTCCAGCAACCACAGCAGTATGCTACAAGGCAATCATATCCTCAACAGGGAAGTGCAGCTGCACCTACTAGTGCTGATTTTGAGGAACTTAAGCTGTTGTGCAAGAGTCAGGCAGTTTCTATCAAGACCTTGGAAAATCAAATCGGTCAATTAGCCAATGCAGTGCTCAATCGTCAACCTGGCACTCTTCCCAGTGACACGGAAGTACCAGGCAGGAAGGAAGCTAAAGAGCAAGTCAAGGCTATTACCTTAAGGTCTGGAAAAGTAGCTGATGCTGAAAAGGCAAAAGAAGTCGAAGCTGAAGTTAGAGATGAAGAATCTAAGCAAAAGGAGAAAGTGGCGGAACCAAAGAAGACAACTGTTGAACACACTCTGCCTGAGGCTAATACAGGGGAGAAACAGCTCTATCCTCCACCACCTTTTCCTAAGAGATTGCAGCAACAAAAGCTGGATAGACAGTTCGGGAAGTTTCTGGAGGTGTTCAAGAAACTTCACATCAATATACCTTTCGATGAGGCGCTGGAACAAATGCCTAGTTATGCGAAGTTTATGAAGACTATTCTTTCAAGGAAGGTGAAACTGGATGACCTTGAAACCGTTGCTCTCACGAAAGAATGCAGCACTGTTCTGCAGCAAAAGTTACCACCAAAACTAAAAGATCCAGGAAGCTTCACCATTCCTTGCACCATTGGCAATCTAACTTTTGACAAGTGCCTTTGTGATTTAGGAGCAAGCATTAATCTGATGCCGTTGTCGATCTTTAAAAAGCTGGATCTGCCTGATCCAAAACCCACATACATGTCGCTACAATTGGCTGACTGTTCCATTACTTACCCAAGGGGCATAGTTGAGGATGTGCTCGTCAAGGTGGATAAGCTCTTCTTTCCTGCAGATTTTGTTATTCTGGATTTTGAGGAAGATAAGAAGATTCCCATAATCTTGGGGAGGCCTTTCTTGGCTACTGGCCGTACCTTGATAGATGTGCAAAAAGGGGAACTTACTATGCGGGTCCAAGATCAAGATGTGACCTTCAACGTATTCAAGGCAATGAAATTCCCTACAGAAGATGAGGAGTGCTTAAAAGTGGATGTGATTGATTCTGCGGTTACTTCGGAACTCGATCACATACTAATGTCTGATGCATTGGAAAAGGCCTTAGTGGGGGATTTTGACAGCGATGATGAAGATAGCAATGAGCAATTACAATATCTGAACGCTTCTCCATGGAAGCGAAAGCTCGACATACCATTTGAATCTCTTGGTACTTCTGACCTTAAGAATGCTGAAGGGAAGCTCAAACCATCAATAGAGGAAGCACCTACCTTGGAGCTCAAACCATTACCTGAACACTTGAGGTATGCTTTTTTAGGTGATTCATCTACGTTACCTGTTATTATTTCAGCTGACCTTTCAGGTAGTGAGGAAGATAAGCTCTTAAGGATTTTGAGAGAATTCAAATCGACTATAGGATGGACCATAGCAGACATCAAGGGGATAAGTCCTTCATATTGTATGCATAAAATTCTGTTAGAGGAAGGTAGTAAGCCAACTGTGGAACAGCAGCGAAGACTGAACCCGATCATGAAGGAGGTGGTGAAGAAAGAAATTCTGAAATGGCTAGATGCAGGCATCATTTATCCTATTTCTGACAGCTCGTGGGTGAGCCCCGTGCAATATGTACCTAACAAAGGAGGTATCACTGTGGTCGTAAATGAAAAGAATGAGCTCATCCCTACTCGAACAGTTACAGGATGGAGAGTATGTATGGATTATAGAAAATTGAACAAAGCCACAAGGAAGGATCACTTCCCTCTCCCATTCATTGATCAAATGCTTGACAGATTGGCGGGACATGAGTATTTTTGTCTTCTGGATGGTTATTCCGGGTATAATCAGATTTGTATTGCACCAGAGGATCAGGAAAAGACTACCTTCACTTGTCCATTTGGCATATTTGCTTTTCGTAGAGTTTCGTTTGGGTTATGTGGCGCCCCGGCCACCTTTCAGAGATGTATGATGGCTATATTCTCTGACATGATTGGAAATAACGTCGAAGTGTTCATGGATGACTTCTCCGTCTTTGGACACTCATATGATGAATGTTTGAATAATCTGTGCGCCGTACTCAAAAGATGCGTGGAAACTAATTTGGTGCTTAATTGGGAGAAATGTCATTTTATGGTGCGTGAAGGCATTATCCTTGGGCATAAGGTCTCTAGCAAAGGTCTGGAGGTGGACAAGGCCAAGGTGGGAGTCATTGAAAATCTTCCCCCACCTAATTCGGTGAAAGGAATCCGTAGTTTTCTCGGTCATGCGGGGTTTTATCGGCGATTCATCAAGGACTTTTCAAAAATATCTAAGCCGTTGTGCAATTTACTTGAGAAAGATGTGCCTTTTAAATTTGATGATGAATGTTTGGCAGCATTCGAGACTCTCAAGGAGAATTTGATCACGGCACCAGTTATTACAGCACCAGATTGGACAGAACCGTTTGAGATGATGTGTGATGCAAGTGACTATGCGGTAGGTGCAGTTCTGGGACAGCGCAAGAAAAATCTCTTCCATGTGGTATACTATGCGAGTAAGACTTTAAATGGGGCCCAATTGAACTACACCACTACTGAGAAGGAGCTTTTGGCTATAGTCTTTGGCTTTGAGAAATTTTGATCTTATCTGCTTGGTACGAAAGTAACAGTATTCACTGATCATGCAGCTATTCGCTATCTGGTTTCTAAGAAGGATTCGAAGCCGAGACTCATTCGTTGGGTGCTTTTACTTCAGGAATTTGAGTTAGAGATCAAAGATAGAAAAGGTACCGAGAATCAAGTAGCTGACCATCTCTCTAGGTTGGAGAATCCCGATTCTACTTCACAAGATAGGACGTTAATCAATGAATCTTTTCCGGATGAGCAGTTGTTTGCAATTCAGGAGGAAGAACCATGGTTTGTAGATATTGTAAACTATCTTGTCAGCAATATAATGCCGCATAATTTGACATCCGCTCAAAAGAAGAAGTTTCTGCATGAGGTGAAGTGGTATATGTGGGATGAACCATATTTGTTTAGACAGGGAGCTGATCAGATCATCAGGAGATGTATCCCGTTCTGTGAAACGGAGGGGATATTACGAGACTGCCATTCCACGGTTTATGGTGGACACTATGGAGGTGAGAAGACGGCAGCTCGTATTCTGCAAGCAGGTTTTTTCTGGCCTACTTTGTTCAAGGATGCTCATCAGTTTGTTTTAAGGTGTGATCGTTGCCAAAGAGTGGGAAATTTGTCAAGGAAGGATGAGATGCCATTAAATGTGATGCTTGAAGTCGAGGTCTTTGATATATGGGGAATCGATTTCATGGGGCATTTTATCTCGTCTTGCAATAATCAGTACATCTTGCTGGCAGTCGATTATGTCTCAAAATGGGTCGAAGTTAAAGCTTTACCGACAAATGATGCAAAGGCAGTGCTAAATTTTCTTCATAAGCAAATTTTCACAAGGTTTGGAACGCCTCGGGTAATCATAAGTGATGAAGGATCGCATTTTTGCAACCGTAAGTTCACTTCTATGATGCAGCGTTATAATGTGAATCATCGAGTAGCTACTGCCTATCATCCGCAAACAAATGGTCAAGCGGAAGTGTCTAACAGAGAGATAAAGCGCATTCTAGAGAAGGTTGTTTGTCCGTCAAGGAAGGATTGGTCTTTAAAGCTCGATGAAGCTGTTTGGGCTTACAGAACAGCATACAAAACTCCACTTGGGATGTCACCGTTTCAGTTGGTGTTCGGTAAGGGATGTCATCTACCGGCGGAGCTTGAGCATAAGGCCTACTGGGCATTGAAGAAATTGAACCTGGATTTAGATGCAGCTGGTAAGAAAAGAATGCTTCAGCTTAATGAACTTGATGAATTTTGACTTCAAGCGTACGAGAATAACAAAATGTATAAGGAAAAGGTGAAGAGGTGGCACGATAGGAAGCTACATCCTAAGTTATTTGTGCCAGGGCAACAAGTTCTGTTATTCAACTCTCGGCTCCGACTTTTTCCTGGGAAGTTGAAATCAAGGTGGTCTGGACCTTTTATTGTCAAAACTGTGTTTCCACATGGAGCGGTGGAAATTTTTGAGAATGATTCGGACCAAGCATTCAAGGTTAACGGTCAGCGGTTGAAGCACTACTATGGGGACATGGCAAACCGAGAGGTGGTTAGTGCCATTTTGTTGACTACTTGAGAAAGGTACGGAACGTCAAGCTAATGACGAAAAAGAAGCGATGCGTGGGAGGCAACCCATGAATTGTTGTTACAGGAACCCTTAGAAGTTAATAACCTATCCAAAAACACAAAAAAATCAGAAAATAGGGGCTGAAAAAAAAAATTCCAGAGACCCTCTGCGCGCCCGCGCAGCTATGCTGAGCGGCCGCGCAGGGGTCGAGTTCCAGAAAATTTTTTGCAGTTCAGAAAAAAAAAAAAAAAAAAACACAAAAAACCCATCACAGAACATAAACCCACGAATTCTTTTCCCATTACCCCATGATTTTATCCCTCAACCCCACTCCTAATCTAATTTAACCTACTCCACACCCTATATATACATACACCTATCCTACATATCTCCCACAAACTTCCTATACTTAAACCCTCTCATAAACATCAAAAATCAGTTCTTACACACTTTTATTCACAAATCAATGGCACCCAAGAGAGCACGCACTATTGACAACAGCAGCACAGTTCCTACTACTGATTCATCAAGGGGTACTGCTGTAAGGCCTCGGTTAACTGACAGAGCTGCGGAGGAGGAGTACACTAGGCTGTTGGGGAAGCCGATTCTGAAGGAGAGGGGGTTTTTACCATCAGGGAGGGATGGTGAGTTGTTGCCCATGATTGCAGAGAAGGGGTGGATAGCTTTTTGTGAGTCACCCGAAGCAGTACCGATGAGTGTTGTTCGCGAGTTCTACGCGAACGCGAAGGCTGAAAAGAATGGGTTTTCTGTAGTTCGTGGGCTGACGGTTGATTATCATCCTGCGGCGATTCGCCGTGTGATTGGACAGCGAGAGAGGAAGCCCGAGGAGGAGAACTGGAATGAAAAGACTGCTGAGGATTTTGACTTGGATTTGATTTGTGCGACTCTCTGTCGACCGGGCACAGTTTGGAACCACAGTCCAGCCAATAATGAGTATCGTCACTTTCCGACGATCGCCATGAACAGGTATGCCCGTGCATGGAATGCATTTATATGTGCTAATATTTTGCCTTCTTCACATGCACACGAGGTCACAGTTGAGAGAGCACAGTTGTTGTGGGGAATTCTGAATGAGGAATACTATGTGGACCTTGGTGAGTTTATCTACCAAGGAATTCTGAAGTTTTTGAGGGGAGCAAAGCATATGAACATCCCTTATGCATCCACGGTTACGAAGCTATGCCGAGCAGTAGGAGTGAACTGGCCGGCTCATGAGCAGTTGCAGTTGCCAGCAGCTCCGATAGATTCTGGCACTCTGAATGGGATGCAGGAGTGGACCGGTGGTGAGCCTGAGGAGCATGGGCTGGGTTATCGTCTTCCAGGAGGACGTCCAGCACGAGGTGCTACTATGGCTAGGCCAGGGCGTGGTGAGGCTGGTTCTTCGAGAGCTCAGGAGGGTGCTGGGATGGGTGATGCCCAGTATAGGAGGCTTTCACGGCGGATGGATGCCATGTATGAGACGCAGAGCAGGTTTGCTCAAGAGCTCACTCTTGCGTTAGGGACTGCTTTTCGAGGCCTTGGAGCTGATATCCAGTGGCCAGTTTTTGGTGAGGACTCTGCATACCCGCCGCCTGATACTCCACCCACTGAGGGTGATGATGATGATGACTCCGAGTAGGTATACCCTGTGTTCCTTTCTACTACCTTCACTGGGGACAGTGAAGATTTTAAGTTTGGGGGTGGTAGTTAAGGAATATTTTGTGTGTGTCATATAGCTGCATATTCATGATAGTTAGTTAATATAGTTGCATAATTTTTGCCATATAGTTTTTTTTATATAGCTTTATTTGTTTGTCATATCATATAGCTCATGCATATACCATGATCCCTTTTGCAATGATTTATCGACTGAATTGTGATATTGATGCGAGTGTAGTGATAGAATTAAAGTGATATTAAGTTGTGTAGGTTGATATGCATGCTAGAAGTACTTGTATTTTCACTAAGTCTTAGAGAATGCTTAAGGGCTAGATTGTTGTTATAATCTGATTATTTTCGAGGATAATCTATTTATTATGCTTAGAATTTGATAACAGGTTCTTAGTGGTAAAGGCATGAAAAAGAAAAAAAATGGAGTAAAAATGGAATTTGTTGCTAGTTGTGGCTAGGCGTCAAATGGCTAGTAGCCGGCTCACATGTTATGCGAGTAGTCTAGGGTTGAGCAAGATGGAGCGAAACGCACTTACTCAGAAAAGAAAAAAAAAAAGAAAAAAAAAATAAAATAAAATAAAATAAAATTTTTGCATAATTGATCAAGAGTGGGCTCTTTGGTATTCGAGTTATTAAGTTCTTAGGGGACTTTGTGCCTAGTGACCTAAGGCTTTTAGAGTCTGGGATCCGCTAACCTAACGCTCGTTACATGGATACCATTGTATAAGTCTTTTGTGGACCTCACTCATTGCACGGTCAAATAAGCATTTGAGTTGTAAATAAAAAGCACAATTCCGTAGTAAGCTCCAGAGTTCTTGTAGTGTTGTATATCACTTTGTGCCTAGTATTTTTATTCTTTGTATAATCGTAGGATTGCCTTGAAGATAGTCTAGTCATAGTAATTGGTCTAGTTCCGAAGCATATCTGTTAAGCATTTGCACACACCACGTTCCTGGCTGTATGTCCGTTTGCATGAGTTTATTGATCTTTAGTTGTCTAACTGCATTCGTTGAGATGTGACAATTTGGTTGGTTAATTGTAGTAAGGGGGATCGTTGCATTTTCATATAGATTGCATTCATGCATATTTTTATTTGTTTTGAGTCTGTGACGCTTGAGGACAAGCATCGATTTAAGTTTGGGGGTGTGATAAGTGGCATTTTATACCACTTAGAACGTCTTAAAATGGCTTAAATTGGTGTCTTGAAATCAAGTATTTTGTGTATTTGATGCATTTTTCTAGTGTTGATGCATTTCAGGGTATTAGTTGCATTTCGGAGGAGGAATCATCAAGAATAAGCCTGGGCATGTGTTCACCATTGCGAGAGGAAAAGAACGGGCAGATTACGGCGAAGAAACGGAGCAAACCTGGAATTTTTCCAGTAGGGTCCTGCGCGCCCGCGCAGCAATGCTGAGCGGCCGCGCAGCAGCCTTGCGCGCCTGCGCAGAAATGCTGAGCGGCCGCACAGGGTCGGGGAAAAAGCTGAATTATTTTAGACTTCTACTTCTGTTTGGATTCCAACTTCTATGTAATCTGAGTTTTATGGGACTATTATATAAGTAGATTTGAGACGTTTTCATAGAGAATATGAAGGAGATTATGTTTTAGATTGTGTTTTGCGCAAGAAGCGAAGGAGATAAGGAAGAAGACCGATTTAGCACACTGCAGCGAAGAGGAAGCATATTTTCTTGTGATTCTTGTTTCGTTGTAACGTTGGATGCTAGTTTTCTTGCTTTGACTTATTTACTCTTGTGACGTACTCTGTTTTAATATAATTAGTTTAGTTATTATTTTCTTGTGTTGTTTATCATGATTTTATATGAACCCATGATGGCGATAAGTTCTATTATGGGCTAATCGTGATCATGGGGTTGTAACGGATTTATTATGGAATTCTTTAGTTAATTGTTTAATACTTTAGTGTGTGATGATTGCATGATATCTAGTATTGGTTGTGCGTATTCGTCTTATGTGCGTCGCGAACATATAAGATAGGGTGTTAATCTCTTGTGAAGCGACAGTGGATCTTGAGATTTAGAACATGCCATGCTAGCATAGGTTCATGTACGTTGTGCATGATTAGTGGGTAACTCTAACAGTTTTATTTGCCCTATGTAATCAAAAGGGATAACTTGTGCTTAAATCGTTGTGTTGTCAATTTCTGTAGACATATAGGAACTCAACATAATTGATGACTATTCAACTTCTATCTTAATTGTGGATGTTTGGTAGAATGGTATTAGTATAATGAAAGTTGGCTTTTATCAGTTTCGTGTTATTCGATTAATGTCATCACTGTCACATGCTAAAGGTAATAACAATGGCTATAGAAGGAAGTAATAATGAAGTTGTGATCTCATGAGTGTTTTATTATTGATAAATTGAAGTGTTAGTTAAGTGGTTAATTAAGTAGTTAATTATAGTTAATATTTAATCAACAATTTTAAGTGTTATTATCTTAACATTGAGAAGTAATCATACATTGGTGAGTGAGTTAATTAGACAATAACTTAGTCTGAGTCTCTGAGGGAACGAACTAGAAAGTATTCTATATTACTTGCGAACGCGTATACTTGCGTGAATATTAGTGCGTGTTTTCGCCCTAACAACAGGTGCATTTTCCTTTGGCGTAGTTACCACAGTTTCAAAAACATCAGAGTTTAACCCATCAGAGTTTGCAGTATTAGGATTTAGACTGTCAAGATTTAGACTGTCAGGATTTACAGAGTCAGAATTTAAAACTTCATTCTCAAATCTCAGCTGATCATGATCATTGAAATCTTGTAATCTTCTTATCATCAAAAGAGACATTGATAGATTCCATGACAACCCTTGTTCTTAAATTATAGACTCTGAAGGCTTTTGTGGAAAGTGGATATCCAAAAAAAATTCCTTCATCAGCTTTTAGATCAAATTTGGATAGCTGTTCAGGATGAGTCTTAAGAACAAAACACTTGCATCCAAATACATGAAAATACTTCAGATTTGGCTTCTTTTTCTTTACCATCTCATATGGTGTCTTTCCATGCTTGTTGATAAGTGTTGCATTCTGAGTAAAACAAGCAGTCTGCACAGCTTCAACCCAAAAGTAGGTTGGTAACTTTGCTTCATCAAGCATAGTTTATGCAGCTTCAATAAGAGTTCTATTCTTTCTTTTAACAACTCTATTTTGCTGTGGAGTTCCAGGAGCAGATAATTCCTGCTTGATTCCTTGGTCTTTGCAGAACTCTTCCATAATCAAATTCTTGAACTCAGTGTCATTATCACTTCTTATGATTTTCACAGATTCTTTAACCAATTTATCCAGTTGTTTGACATGATCAATCAAGATAGATGCAGTTTCACTTTTTGTGTGCAAATAATACACCCATGTGTATCTGGTGAACTCATCCACTATGACCATAGCATATTTCTTCTTTGCAATACACATGACATTCACTGGACCAAATAGATCAACATGTAGTAGGTGATAAGGCTCAAGAATTAAAGATTCAGTCTTGCTCTTAAATGAAGATTTTCCTTGTTTTGCCTTTTGACATGAATCACAAAGACCATCAGGAGCAAATACTGATTTTGGCAGTCCTCTCACAAGATCTTTCTTGACTAGTTCATTTATATTGCTGAAATTTAAATGAGAGAGTTTCTTGTGCCAATCCCAGCTTTCTTCAATTGATGATCTACTTAACAGACAGATTGCAGCTCCATCAGAACTTGTTGAAAGCTTAGCTTCATAAATGTTACCATGCCTGTATCCCTTTAGAACAACTTTGCCTGTAGATTTGCTTACAACTTCACAGTGTTCTTCAAAGAAATCCACATGATAACCTCTGTCACAGATTTGACTAACACTCAGCAGATTGTGTTTAAGTCCTGAGACTAGAGCTACTTTTTCAATGATGACATTCCCAAGATTGATATTACCATATCCCAGAGTTTTTCCAATGTTGCCATCTCCATAAGAAACACCTGGGCCAGCTTTCTCCACAAAGTCTGATAGCAGGGTTTATTTCCAGTCATATGTCCTGAACATCCATTGTCCAGAACTAGGATGTTTTTCCTGTTGCCCTGCAATCACAAAGACCACTAATGATTAGTTTTAAGGACCCAGACTTGCTTGGATCCTTTGGCCTTATTAAGTTTGTTAACATTTGCAGCGGATTTAACATCAGAGTTTATGTTAACATTTTTCTTATCAGAATTTACAATATCAGACTTTGCATCAGAACTTACACTAGAAAGAATAATGCTAACTTTCTTTAAAGAAGGTTTTATTTGATAATAATCATAGTACAAACTATGATATTCCTTACAAGTATAAATGGAATGCCATAAACTACCACAATGAAAACAAGGATTTTGTGGCCTATATCTAACAGACTGACTCTTAACTACTGATTTTGAAGGTAAGGAGTTTATGTTCTTATTATTCCTGCAAAAAGAAGCCAGATGGTTAGAATTTCCACAGTTAAAACATTTCTTTCTAGGAGCATTAGGAACAGGCTTATAAGCATTGCTTTCATTCACACCTTCCTTTCTATTCCTATTTTTCCTAGGTGGTTTTACCGTGTTCACATACTTAACATCTTTCAGCTTATGTTTAAGCTGCTTCTTTGTCATTAAACCTATGTTAACTTCAGTTGGCTTATCCTGTTTAGGTTTGTCAGAAGTTAATTTCTCTTTAATTTCTGATTTATCAATATCAGACTTTACAGCTACAAACTTAACAGGATTTACCTTTGGCTTTTGTTTAACAACTATAGGCTCAATTTCTACAGTTCCTTTATTATTCTTATCATCTCCATAACCTAAGCCCTCTTTCCAATTTCCACTACTTAACAAATTCTGAGTTGTTCTGCCAGAGTTAGTCCAAGTCCTGATAATCTCTCTTTCCTTTTCTAACTCAGTTTTTAGAGATTCATTCATTTTAAGCACTTCATCTCTAACATAGAAAGCATCATCTCTATCTTTCTGAGTTTGATAGAACATGACTAACTCTTTTTCTAAATAATCATTCCTCTTTTTATAAGCAAGATTTTCAGAAGTTAATCTTTCACATGTTAAAGTTTGATCTCTATAACTAATGAACATGGTTTTAAGATATCTTCTCAATACAGTAATATCATCAGTATGAAAAGCATAAGTTGTTTGAGGTACCTTTAACTCAGCAGCTTCAGAACTGCTATCAACATTTGCCATCAAGGCATAGTTTACCTCACTTTCAGATTTTGAAGTGTCTGTCCAGCTTTTCTTCTTTGTGACAAGAGCCTTTCCTTTGTCACTTTTTCCTTTCTTACAATCAGGAGATATGTGGCCTTTCTCACCACAGTTGTAGCATTTGACATTTGAGTAATCTCCCATGTCAGACTTTCCAGCTTTGCCTTCAGATATTCTGAATCCCTTCTTATCAGAACTTGCACCTTTCCTGGAAAATTTCTTTCCCCTTCTGAATTTCCTGTATGCTATCTTTGTGATACCTTTCACCATAAGAGCATCCAGCTTCATCATCTCTTCATCAGGGTCCATCTTAGATAGACTTTCAGTTTCTGAATCCTCATCACTATCAGAACTTGATGACTCAGTATCAGACTTTGTGATGAGAGCCTTTCCTTTGCCTTTCTTTGAGATAGCCACTTTAGGGGATTCCTCCTCAGCCTTAAGAGCAACTGTCCTTGACTTTCTCCCATGCCTCTTGCTTCTTTGATCCATCTCAAGTTCATGAGTCTTAAGCATACCATAAATTTCATCAAGAGTAGTTTCATCAAGAGCATAGTTGTCTCTTATAGTTTTGGCCTTCAAATCCCAACTTTCAGGAAGAGCTAAAAGGAATTTGAGATTAGTATCTTCAAGATCATATTCCTTATCCACCAGTGACAGATCATTCAAGAGTTTGACAAATCTATCATATAAACCAGTTAATGACTCATCAGGTTTTGAGTCAAAGTGCTCATACTCTTGAGTGAGTATAGTCCTCATGTTCTTCTTAATTGAATCAGTTCTCTGGCATCTTGTCTCCAAGGCATCCCATATCTCCTTTGCAGTCTTGTAGTTAATTACCCTTTTTGACATGACATTATCAATGGCACTATGCAACAAATGTCTTACCTTTACATCCTTTGTAATAGAGGAGATATCTTCAGCTGTATATTCACTTTTCTCCTTTGGTACAGTCTGTGATGGCTGATCTGCAACTACAACAGAGAGCTTGGTTGGCTTATGTGGTCCTTCATTAATTCTGTCAAGGTATTCTGGATCTGTAGCTTCCAGAAACATAGATATCATCACCTTCCATATGGGATACTCAGAAGGTTTCAGTATAGGAACCCTAATAGTCTCATATCGACTATGGATTTGAGTCTTTGGAGTTTCTTCAGTTTTGGTGGGCTTGGTTGGAGTTTGTGCTTCTTCAGACATGATTGTTTTTGGATCTTTACTATATGTATGTTAACAGATTGCTCTGATACCACTTGTTAGGTCACACACACTATAGAAGGGGTTGAATACAGTGTTTACTACAATCAAATCGAATATAAGAACTCAAGTAACAAAACACAGATTTTATTTAACACAATAAACTCTGTTATAAAGAACTGTTCTCTCTCAGTGATGAACAAATTATCACGAGAGCTGTTAGGGTTACAATGAATAATAATCTCAATTAAGATAACACATATAGTGTAAACCCTATGTTTGTGTTTATATACTACACAGTTACAAGATAATCTTCTAATTGATATCGAATATAATTCTGCTTCCTAATATATATCAACTAGTTATCTTTTCTTTCAAGTATTTTATTCTTCATAGAATTCTCCTCCATGCATATCTCTTCTTGTTTCCTTTAAATCAGTCGTCTTCCTTTTCAGAACGTCTTCTTAAGTCCTGATATTATCTCCTAATAAATATCTCCTGATAACTTAAGTTCTGACAACTTAAGTTCTGATATCTTAAGTCCTGACTTCAGTATAAGTACTGATTTCCAGTTAAGTCCTGATTTGTCCTGTTAAGTAAGATCTGAAAACTAAACACAAATCATATTAGACATGACATCACAAATATATCTAACAAAGTAATTTAATAATCTTTAATATTTAATCGAGTCTCAAATAAATATTCACTGGAGAATACTTATCCCATAATAAATGAATAGTAAATAGATATTTATTATTCGAATGATAAAGTATAGTTGAGGGAATATGATCTTTAGAAATCATTTTAATAAAAGTTCGAGGTGTTTAGTATTTTGTAAGTGGATGTTGAGTCCTTTTAAACCGTACTACTATGGACTTTTAAGCGTCCTATAATATCACCGGGATCATCACCGGGTTTTTTATCTTAAAATCCCGACCGACTCACGGTCTTATACTTATACGTCACGCTTAATGCGGAATTAAACATTCTACGATACTTACTTATCGTACAACATCACTATATTATGCGAAAAGTTTAATTACTACGTATCATGGCAAGCATGGTATTTATGCAATGATAATAAAATAATCCTTTCACAACACAACAGTAAATGGAGTTGGGTTCATAAACTTGCCTAGGTATCTCGAGGTGGAGGACGCTCTAGGTTCTGCTCGGAAATCTATAATCATAAACACAATTCATTTCGTTAGGTCGCGTTCTAATTTACGGCTACCCGCACTCATGCGCTAATTATTATGCACCCTCTCAACTTATATTACCCTTATTATTCTTTTAAGTCCTTATTCACATCATGGTCGCTTCCTTTTTCAAAGTTTCTTAAGTTCATTTTCATTTTCGTCGTCGGCTCCGCTTATGGATTCTACGGTTTCTAATCGCGCGGTCTTGGTTCCGATATTTTTATAAAATTGAAAATTCATTAATTTCACTTGAAATTTTTATGGTAGTTAGGAAACTCAATATAATACTCTCTGTAAATATTTCATGATTTATGAACATTCTTAAGTCGATTCTTTTTATTTTCAAAGTTCGTAATTCGTAGCAGTTTTTGTCGCATAAATCACTTTTAGTAAAACGGCCATAACTTTTGATCCGTAAATTGTAATCAAGCGCCTAAAAGATCCTTATAATTATTCTATCATAATTTAGGATTAATTCTTTCAAGAAAATACATTTTTCATCTTCGGAACTTTCTGCAGAAACTTAAAGTTATGTTTTGTTCGTTTTAACGAGATTACTGTTACGATCGGAGTTTCGTTTATGCCTTAAATCTTTATACTGCCACCAATAATCAACATATCATCATCACCACACTAACTCCTCTCAAGAACATCATGTTCTCGAGGCAACAATAATTAACCTTAAATCTACTTAGCTAAACATCAAGATTACAACAATACTCCCACCAAAACTAGGTTTACAACTATATACTAAAAGGATCTTGAACTTGAATCTTAAATAAGGTAGGGTCAAAGATTTATACCTTTCTTGAGAGCTTGATATGTGTTCTTGATGATGGTGAAGTCTTTGGAGTGCTTAGTATAGTTTTTTGGAACCTAAAACAACCATTAAAATCAAGAAATTAAAGAAGAGTTACTATTCATACTATTCATTATCAACTTTCTTGATTTTATTTCACCCATCAAACCTTGATAAATAGAGCTCAAAGATTTATCTTACCTTAGTTTGGTTGGTAGGAAGCTTGAGAATTAATGGGAGGATTTATCCATGGCTAGAGCTTGAAGTTTTGATTTTGATTTCTTGGTTGAAGATGAAAAGGCCGAATGGAATGGTTGGGAGAGAAAGAGAGAGTTTTTGGTGATGCTTCCTTGGTTGCTTCTTGGAAATGAGGATTGTGATATCTTTTTATTTGATTGTTATTCCTTAGTATCTATCCTAGGATTTGATATTTGTTTCCAATCTTGGAGACAAATCTAGCTAGCATTAGTAGATTACAAGCTAAGCCACTTGTTTAGCTCTTTAGCTTACTATTTGATAGCCTTGGTTGATCATCCTACACCTTAGCTCACTATTTGATAAAGTAACCATGGTTACTTTTCTACCATGATTAGTTAGTGCGTTAAGTTTATTTAATCGTTTGCGCGTTCGCTCGGTCGCTTAAACGTTTTCGTAATACTTCCTCGTAAATAGTTCGTGACGTAATTCCTCTCGTATTTATTCCTTATGTTTTCAGTTATCATACTTGGATATGAATCTGTAGGATTTTAAATTCGTAATTATATTATGATTCCCGTAATCCTCGATGATTCGTAAATATGGTCATTTTTCAAAGTTTGTTTTCTTCGAAAACTAATAGCGTTTACATACACTCATTTGGTGCGTATAATCATAATATCAACTCTGAAACTCATTTTCTCATGCACTACATAGTGTGGGCTAAAAAGTTTTCCCCGTCCTTCAGGGTTACTATTCATTAAACGTTTAACAAGGTCCCAAAAATTCATGTTATTACAGATGATGTCAAAATTATCTCAATACAAAAATTCAAACAGATAATCTTTCTTATAGGCAGTGCTTCCAAACTTTATCTTCAGCCGTGAACTGCAGTACGGTCAGTATCTTCATCAAGGAGTTTATTGGGTAGTTATTTTTCAAGAACATTTACATACATTTCCATTCTATGTTTGATATTGCTCTTCTATAGATTCATCATTTTAATAAACAACAGCTCTGAGGTCATGTAGATTTGATTATCCAAGTGCCAAATCATCCAGTTCCAGAAATCCAATCTTCTTTCCATCAGGATTGAAAGTAAGAACTTCTCTTCCTAGAGACTTAATCACTTTAGCTCCTTCAGTAGGCATATCAATAGTATGTCCAGATTCATGAATGTACTTTGGAACATAATTGGATTTGTATGTCATTCCTCTCTGCTTCATGTGTACTAAGTTCTTCAAACATTCAGACCATCTAGCAGTAGTAGAGTTGGTTACCTTGAGTTAAGTAGTAATGAATTCCAACTCCTTCCATGGTCTATTCTTCAAATGATCTTGAGTGAGCCTCAAACTTCTTTCAGACTCTAGAAAATTGATCATCTTTTCACCAACTAGATCATTTATAATCATCTTTCATTTCTTGTGAAACTGGTTGGCTTCTTCTTCTTGAATCTTCTGATCATCAGCATCATCATGAGCTATAAATGTGACGCCCTCAATCTCGGGGTTAGGAAATGAGGACTCACACACCTCTATTCTAATAATTAAATATGTATAAACCCCGATTAACTACTAACAGGATCAGCAGGATAAAGTATGAGACAAGATTACAACTACCAATCACAGAATATAACTTACAAACCTAAAATATTATTAAATAATCAATATCGATTCCGGCTGGGAACCGACAGATAACCCATTGTATCTTTAAACACCTCTTACTAGGCACGAGCTCACTCATAACCTGCACTACCTGCTCTGGCAACTGGAAGCCCTCAACACGGTAGGGACCACCAGGTACGCTCTTACGAGCAGTGCGCCTAAGCCTGGCCATCTTCTTGCTTAACTGCCATGGTTAGATTAAGACAAAACAAGTGAGTAGAAAACTCAGCAAGTAACTATATAGCAGTTCTATAATATCAATTCTCAATATACTTTGAACAAACTAGGGCATTCTATCTTAGCTGATCTAGGTGGCAGATTTCCATATATTTATTTTTGTTTTCTTTGGGATAAGGAAAGGGTATCCGAAGAATAGTTGGGCTTTCAAGAAACAAAGCTCGAAACAGGACAAAAGCCGACATTCATCACAATTTATTATAGGATCAAAATAGATCTTTCGATAGAGGAAAGCAACAGTATTTCAAGATATAGAATCATTCATATGATCAACAATTTCAGGAATCGGGGTTCTGAGCTTTAAGCTCCACAATAACATAATCAACTCTTTTCAAAACATTATAAACCATTTTCATTTCCAAAAATCAATTTACTGAATAAAAGTTTCAGTTCCCTTTTTAAATAATCATTTAGAACCTTTGATTGGATCACTTATCTTTCCATTTCATTATATACGGGTGATCAGCCCGTATCGACCTCCATTCCAGTCTTTAAGGTACCAATCGGCATAATTTCAGCCTTAAATTGGACTAGTCCCACTAGCCTCTTATCATGACTGGACTAGTCCCACTAGCCTCTTACGTCTCAATCCAATCCATCAGGAATTCATTTGGAAAACCTTGAGTTGGAAAAATAAATAGGTTTTCTAAAATTCATTTTATCATTACTGTAATAACCCCAATTTTTGGAAATTTTTAAAACCCTTATGAATAGTGATTTTGCAGATTATGCTGAATGAGAAAACTTTTCATGTCACACTATGTAGGGGTTCTGTTATTGATCTTCTGGGATATTATTAGTACTCTATGTGGTATATAAGTGTATGTAAAGATCGTCAGAATCCAATTCCGAACACTTTGATTTTTCCCGGAAATCCACCAGATACAGAAAGAAGTGAGTATAAGGTAACAGGATAAATATGATTTAAATTCAAGGATTTTAAGAGGGGATCATAAAAAGGAATATAAAATATTGAGAAAGGTTTAGGGGAACCCAAGTGATAAAATCCCGGATATGATTCCTCAAACGATAAACGAGAACGAAAGTTAAGCGAACCGTATAACAGATCAGCGGTCATTAGGCAAGCAATTAGGAGTTAATCAAGGAGGTTAGGGATGATGATGTCATCAAACCAACAAGAAGAAGACAAGTGTAACAAGATGACCTAAGCTTGATGACCTAAGCATGACAAGTGGGAAGGATTGGTTGGTTGATTGTGAGCCACACATTTTTCACCATGGTAAAAATTTAATTTAATTCCAAGACAAAAGGAAGCAACCAACAAACAAATATCATAACACAAATACAAATTGAAAGTTGACTTTCCCATTTCAAGAAGAAAGCTCTCGGCTAAAACAAACCCAGCAACTTCAAACTGCCATATCTCCTTCAATACTAACTGAAATGTTGTGTTCTATAGCTCGTTGGAAAGGTATTGAGATGGCCTACAACTCTTGTTCACAAGTATCTTCCAAATAAGCAAGGTAAGACCCTCATTTTTACAGTTCTTTAAATCGGACTTTTAGAAACTTCAAAGCCTAACTTTGTGTTCTTGATTTCTTTGGAAAGATCAAGCTTGTAGGAGGCTCCATAAGGCTTCCTAGTAACTTTTCACCCTCCAAGAAAGGTATAAATCTTCACACCCTTTAGTAATAAGTTTGAATGTTGAAGTTTGGAGATGGTTTGGATGGATGAGTAGTAATTTGAATGATAAGCATGATTCGAGCTTAATTGTTAAGTAGTTTAGTTGAATTTGGAGATGTTATAATATATGATTGGATTGAGATCCTTGAGCTTATTATGACTGAAATCAGTAGCATTGATGTGTATCTTGAGTTGTTGTTGATTGGTAGTTGGATTGATATGATTTGGAATGGTAAAAAATTTGGAAATCGCGTAAACATAGCCGTCGTAATGTCCGATTCACTTTAGACTGCTTTTATTCATAACATTAGGACCCGAGAACTCCCTCCTAGGTTTTGACCATTGCCATGTTTAGATAGTTCATGTTACGAGCTTCGTTTTGATATGTGATTCGTTTGATTCCGATGTACGGTTTAGGAGAAACGGCCGTTTTAAGTAACGACATTTCGCGAACGAAACATTACCCCTCGCCTTACTTTGAAACATAGGTTAAAGACCTTAAAGCACTAATTGGAGTATGAAACATTTATGTAAAGTGTAATAGGCAGTTGGTAAGACACTCGCGAAGGAATCGCCTTAAAACTCGTAATGGTTAATTTATTAAAAATGGTGGAGTCGAGGGTACTCGAGCGACTTAAGAGAATCAGTAAGCGCAAAGCGAGCGTTAGAGTCTAATTTGGTTAAAGTATAGATTTACAAGTGACTTCGGTTTTATTCCAACTTATATGTTGTTTATAGGTTACCAGACTCGTCCCGAGCTATTTGTAACCCCCAGTCGCTCAGGCAAGTTTTCTACCCGTTATACTGTTATTGTGATGTATATGTGTATATGCATGATCTTGTGATAAATGCATATTTGTTATTAGCAAATTCTTGCGATATATTGTAGCATGTGATATGGTATATATGCATGCCTGTTTCGTATTCTTGATTTATATATCTGTTGGTTCAAATACTTATTCGTTGTATAAGACCTATGCTAGAGATAAGCGGTATTTTCGTATACCCTTAGTATAGGGGATCAAAAGGTGAACTTTTTCTAAAACCGGGAGGCGAGACTCCCGAGTATAATATATATTTATATATATATATATATATTGATATAGTTTTTAAAACTATTAATCGAATAAGGTTTATTCGATAACTTTATTTTATTTAATGAATATTATTACGAATATTCATTTGAGGGCTTATGACTCCTTTATTTTATTAAATGAATATTATTACGAATATTCATTCGAGGGCTTATGACTTCTTTATTTTATTAAATGAATATTATTTTGAATATTCATTCGAGGGCTTATGACTTCTTTATTTTATTAAATGAATATTATTTTGAATATTCATTCTAGGGCTTATGACTTCTTTATTTTATTAAATGAATATTATTTTGAATATTCATTCGAGGACTTATGACTCCTTTTATTTTATTATTTGAATATTATTTGAATATTCATTCAAGGGCTTATGACTCCTTTATATTATTTATTGAATATTATTTGAATATTCATTCGAGGGCTTATGACTCAGTTTATATTATTTAATGAATATTATTTGAATATTCATTTGAGGATCTATGACTCCGATTATTTGCTGAGATATATTCTTTATTTTATTAAAGAATAAGGTGTCGATAATCAAACTTATCTTTGATTATTCAAATAAAGATAGTACTTTCGTATAAGTATATCTTTGGTTATTTAATACTCATTTCAAGTATAAGTTTTAAAACTTCTACTTCAATTATTTTTATAAAGATTATTCTTTATGGGAATATTATTTAAATAATAATATTCAGATATTTTCTAATATATTAGGACTGATTTATTTCATTAAATCAGCATTACTCCAAACACTCTTTAAAGTGTTTTCGAGTCTTCAAAATGATTTTTAAAAGTTAGAGCGGATCCCAAAACTCATTTTTATATTTAAGATCTTCCTTTTAAAGGGGATTTAAATACACATTCAAAACTTGAGGGATCCGGCTCAGTGGTGTATTTTACATTCGCAACGAGGTTGCTGTTTTGAGAAAACATCTTGATTACTTGCCCATCGTTCGGGAAGTAAGTTCATCTATTTGAGTGGGCATAAGCAACATGGGCTCAGTGGGCGTCCATGAAAGTGTAAGTGGCTCAGTGGGAGTCCATCAAATGCGTAAGTGGCTGAGTGGCAGTCCAGCATAAGGTCCTATTGCGTTCAGGGTGATGACCAGTGGGGAATTCGTCCATCTACTAGTAGAAAAGGTTACTTATTGGTATCTTTTCCTGATCAGCAAGATATCAGGTTTATGCCAAGGTTTTCTCCTTTCCAAATTCATTGGATATTGCAACTCTGTTTATAATTTTCATAACAGAGGTTTTCAAGGAGTGTATGAAATGTATATATATAGGTGTATATATATATCGGGATTTAATGAAGTATCTCGTAACTTCATTATTTATAATGATATTCAAAGATTGAATCTATTCAAATCTTGTCTTGTACTCTCATCTATGTGATGAACTTTTGAACTGATTATAACTTGAACGGTAGTAGTTCAAGTAATATTTGGAAAAGATATAAGTATATTGGGGTATCTTGTAACTTCATATTTTCAACTTATATCTAGTTAATGATTAACTTATGCATATCAAAGATTTTCAGAAAAACGTTGAGACAAGGGTAGATATATGAGATCACCTTGCAACGATATTTTTATACAGTTATAAACTGGAACTCTGTGTATATTATGCATGGAAGAGGACTTCCAAGATTTTGAAAATTATATATGTATATATACTGAATATTTTGCGACTTCATCGCATTAAGATATCAAACTTGGTTCATTTCTTTTGACCAAGACTTTCATGAGTACTATGAGAAGGCTCATATATTGTTAATCATTATACATATTATTTTGGTGGGCTTGCTGCTCACCCTTGCTTTCTTCTTTCATCACACAACAACAGATAGAAAAGATGAACAGGACCAAGCTCCCGATTCGCAAGCGGTTAGAAAACGTTCCGCAGTCTTCTGGAAGCGTTGATGCCGCCGTAGCTGCGGTAGGAGCTACCAATAGGCTAGGTTTTCAACTATTGATGAACCAGACTTATGTATAATATGAATTGTACTAATGGCAAGGAATATGTAAATTTATTCAGAACTTTTTTAAGGTGTAACGGTTTATAATTGTGGAATATAAGGACTTGTGTTATTTTTGAGTGTTCATCTCTGAGACTATAACTTGTGGTGTGTGTCTTTATTGTGGGGTCACAGTACAGAGTAGTTGATTATTTATTAAGATTGGGTGTTATTAAGGGAAATGGAACTCGTGACAACCCGGATCCCCGACCCCGGATTTGGGGGTGTTACAGAAGTGGTATCAGAGCTAAGCGTTATAAACCTCAGAGATGATGTGACGTTAAGATAATAAGTTCACAAAGATAATAAGAACTCTTGCCAAGTTCATAGTCGGGCTACCTAACGTAGTACTGACAGTTAAAACCCTTATGGGAACCCTTATAAATATCGTGATAGAAGAGTAGTTCGTTATCGTAAATGGTAGCGGGACTCCGAACCCTGAGGTTGAGGAGTAAAAGCGTGATGATGTTTTATTACTAATTGGAGATCGGATTGTGGATCTGATAGAGCGTCCTAACTCAGGACCGGATGATGTTGATATTGAGGATGTAGCGGTTGAGGATGTTGTCCTGGAAGGGATTGTTGCTGAGGAGGATCCCGTGAAGGATCCTGACAAGAATGAATAAAGGACCACTGATGAATTGATGACCATGGTTAGGTCGACTACCAGAGGTAGAATTGGTCGGTCACTATCGGAGGTTCGTTCAAGTTTGTAAAGATAGTAGCCCCCTTTAACGCGGCTTACTCGTAAGACTGAGAAGTTTGAATGGAAAGAGAAATACGAGAACAACTTTCAAGAACTGAAGCAAAGATTGGTGACGACCCCTATGATGGCGTTGCCGGATGGAAAAGGAGATTTTGTGATGTGTAGTGACGCTTCGCATAAGGAATTAGGGTGCTTCTTATACAGCACAACAAGGTAATCGCGTACGCATCAAGACAATTAAGGGAATATAAAATTCGATATCCCCACCCATGAGCTTGGGCTCGTGGCAATAATTTTGCCCTAAATATTGGAGGCACTACTTGTATGGAGAGAAGTACGAGATTTACACAAGCCATAAGTGCTCTAGTGCATTTTCATGCAGAAAGAGCTCAACATGCGCCAAATGAGGTGGTTAGAGCTAATCAAGGATTACGATTATGAGATTCTTTATCATTCGGGGAAAGCCAATGTGGTGGCTGATGCCCTTAGTAAAAAGGAGAGACTCAAGATGATAATGTCTTTGAGAGAGTTTATAAGAGATTTTGAGAAAATGGAAATAGAAGTGAAGGTAACCGGAGCCGGTACCGAAAAGCTGTTTGAGATTGCAAGACAGACCAAATTATTGGAAAAGAACATATTGTGCCAGAAAAAGTGATGAATGAAGGCAGAGAGCCAACAAATAGATATGAGATTAATACCGAGAAAGATGATAAGGGAATAATGAGGTATTCCTATAGAATTTAGGTTCCAAATGTTTAAGAGCTTAAAGATGAGATCCTAAATGAAAGTCATAGTTCAAGGAATAAGATTTAGGGTAAACCCTAAATGTGATAGTCAGGGAGGACGCCATCAAGATAGAAGGAACCCATAACATAATGAAGTGGAAATGAGGATTTTAACGTATAAGATAACCCCAAGTATGGGAGAAGGATGAAACATTTCATACTGAGAAAATAGAAGTCGAGCAAGATAAGGAGACCCGAGACGGTACTCCTATATGGAAATTTATGGACCTGTCTAAACAGAACTTATACTTTTATTCCCAACCACCACCTTAAGGAAACAATGCGGTAGGAAATCCTTTCATGACCTTTAAGTCGCTAAGCTCTCAGAGTTCCAAGGAACAGTTTGACCCAGTCGAGGCAAGAGCCTGGCTAAAGGAAATATAGGAATCATTTGAGATTCTAAATGATGGACGAATCACAAAAGACTATTTTTGTCACTTACCCTCCTAAGAGAAGGGCCACCACTGGTGAAAGACCAAGAAAGTCACGGAGCCAGAGGTTAGAATAAACTGATTAAAGTTCAGTCAATTGTTTTCGGGAAAGTAATTTCCAAGGTTATGGAGATAGTGTAAAAGCTTTAGAGTCAGAACAAAAGCGGACGAGTATGATGAAATATGAAGCTAAGTTGTAAAAGTTGTCAAGATTCGTTCTGATGACAAGAATCCCAGAACGATGTGATGCTTGAATTCAATGATTAGTGGGTTCATGAAATAATGATAAGAGAAAGGAAAATAAAAGAAACTGAAGTGGAAAGGAATATA
This sequence comes from Apium graveolens, assembly GCF_009905375.1. NCBI lineage: Eukaryota > Viridiplantae > Streptophyta > Magnoliopsida > Apiales > Apiaceae > Apium > Apium graveolens. The sequence continues at coordinate 114,734,963 of NC_133654.1, forward strand.
AAGGCAGTAGAGTGTGAGGAATGATAAAGGAGTTGGGTATGAGGAAACCCTAAAGACTCGTAGCAATAGAAATAGAAAAGTATGTAATCGTCAGGATGAAGGTGATTCACCATGAATTAAAATTGATGGTGGAAGGCATAAGAGATACATATATTTTATCCCCTGTAAGTTGGGAGGATTCGAGGAAACCTTGAGATAGTTCGAAGGATAAATAATAAGACGCGGATAGACTGAGGAGACAAGGAAGTAAGAAATTAGGAAAATTGGATGAAGGAAGTGACCTTCAAGAATATGAAGTGTAAGACCGGTGGCTTGATACCCAGAAAGGGAGACGCCAGATATGAAAGATATCCCAACATTGAGATGACTGTTGAGATAAACAACAAAAGTAAATAAGGAATTATTAAGAAGAAGTTCACGTTGAACATGACCAATATCTTCCAGAACATCCATGTTATCGTTACCAAATTAGGCAAGAAAAGCGGATAACCGTTGTTATCTTTTGGAGCCCATATTGATTGACCTCATTTGGAATACAGATGTTATTGTAAAATTAGGCATATACTATCGAGGTGGGAATGATTGAATACGACACCCTCATCAGGGATATATGACTTGATTTATCCATGGAAGGATGCATATACTTTTTCTAAAGGTGGAATTAAGGATAGAATATCGGTAACTTAAAATGAATCCCAGGGGAATGCATAAAGGTTGGCATTTCACCCGTAATAGGGATAGTATGAGTTTGACAGTATGAATTGGAAAGGATTAAGGTAATAACAACCTTTAAGAATCAGTGGAGAAATTTTTCAGAAGTATATAGACAATGATTCTGGTATTAATAAATGGTATCTTGATATGCCCTGTATCTAGGGAATACAGGAGGGACGATTCAAGGATAACCTTAGAGGTTTTACAAGGAGAAAGGTAATATTCAAAATTCTCAAGAATAAAAATGTTGATAAAGGAAATATGACGTAATTATAATGATGCCAAGTGGGGCACGTGTTAAACCATGAGAAAGTATGGATCGAACCAGTAAAGGTCGAAATTGTTCAAGGCAATTAAGGCCTAGGATAAAAGATGTTCTAAGTATGATTGAGAGTCAGTCGTGACAGTGATTAACCTCTAAAGACTGAGGCAATAACTTATGGAAAAATGGTGATATTTTTTTTTACTCATCATATTTTAAGGAAAACATCTTCACATAAGCTGTGATTGAAATGAGGTAGAAAATTATTTGGAGGTGGTTAAAATGACATTGACTGTAAGGAAATTTTACTATAAGGAAAGGCCAAAGAGGTGGCCGACACTTTAAAGGTAAGAGGATAATTATAGGCGCTTGTGCCAAAGGAATACAGTGATGATGGTTAAAGCTATGCAGGTTGTATTATGGTTTGGAAGATTGACATTCCTTCTGATGATTGTGCGATACTCAACCGTGATAGTAGTTGGGTAAAGATTAATTTTTGTAATCACCGTGAGCGGGCTATCTATCTTAGAGGGTCATATCTTAAGATAAGCCAGGACCATGTTACGAAAGGACTAAATGAACCTTTGAGCTTCATGTCTCCTAATAAAGACATATGGTAAATAATGGTACTAACCTGCTATCGTTGCTTTCATTGAAACTCTTCTGTAATTTTATTTGCTTCATGTCATATGTACGTCAAGTTCAGGAGTGTTCTTCATGAATCATGAACGGTGATTATGTTAACTCCTTAGAAGAATTCTATACGAGATGTATGGACTCCGTATGGTTAGATATTAAGATTTCATGGAAAGTGAACGACGACAGTAGCTCAGTAGTGGACCATAGTAGTGAAGCAATGATTCTGCGAGTAATGAGCTGATTACAACCGTGAGAGTTGTATTGGAATGGATGTTGAGATTGAGTACCACTAATCGGGTCATAGTAGTGTATAAGTTATCATTGATAGACTAATTAAGTAGAGTATCTACCTATTGAATATTTATTCCCTCTTATGAAAAGAGAGTCGTATTACTATATGAGGAAGGTTGCGGTGCAAGCATAGAATTCTAGTAACGATGATGTCTAGAATGAGATCCCAGGTTCAATTTTTGATATCGAGGGAGTTTCAAAGGTGATTGTGTATAAGCTCGAGGAAGAGCATGGGTCCATAGAATGACGGACGGAATAGCAAAAATATTTAAGCATGCGAAATGCGATGCGATAATACTTGATGTTGATATATATACACATATGTTTTGTTCTCCTATGACAAACCTCTATAGTTCAGAGGTAGGTTCCAAGCCAGATATTTGGTGGCAGTATATTTTTTTTTTCACATATACAATTATCTTCAATTCGTTCTTTTCTCTTCTTTTCATTTCATATAAGCTGAGAAGAACAACCCTTCCAGAAGGGGAGGTATTGCCGAATGACTATCTATCTGTGTGATAGAAGCCGAGTAGGATACCATATATTGTTTAATTGCTTGTCAAGTACTAAAGGCTGGCCACCTTCTGTACTAACTATGCAATGTAACAAGTGTTCATGATCATAGTGATCTCTCAACAAATTCCTTTACTTCTATATGATTGATCAAACTTTGGGAAATAGAAACAGCTGAAAAAGGAGTAGTAAAGTTGTGGTGGTATTCGGAATGGAAACACATTCGTGATACTAAGTTGACGAGGTTATTAAAAGGTTATAGAATGCTAACGAGCAAAAGTATAACCAGTATAATATTAGGAACGAAAGGTAGTAGCGATTACGAACTGGAAAAGAATGGGTATTGAGAAGCAAAAGCTCTAATGCTAAAAGCTATAATGAGAGTCTGTGCAATAGACTTGAAAGAAATTGGAATGATCACTTAATACGGATTGAGTTTTCTTACGACAATAGATCATATGTCAGTATTGAGGTATCGCCTTATGAGATCCTTGAGGGAAGATAATGTCGATCTCCCTTATGTTAGGATGAAGTTGTAGAGCGCAAGATGCTCGGACCCGCAGTAGTCCAAAGGACCAGGGATATAATAGATCTAATCAGAGAACGGCTGGTAGTAACCCAAGATGGACATAAGAGGTATGCTAATTTGACTCAAAAGGACAAAGAGTATGAAATAGGGGACCTAGTAATGTTATAGGTATCCCTTGGAAAGGATTGATGAGGTTCGGAAAGAAAGAAAAGCTAAGTCCACAATTTGTCGGACCCTTGGATATATTAAGAAGTATTGGGAAGTTAGCATATGAGCTAGCCCTACCCCCGAACATGTAGCAAGTCATAACGTGTTCCACGTATCAATGTTAAGGAAGTGTAATTCGGATGCCAGATAAATAGGGGCATATGAGCGCATAGACATGCAACCAGACGTAACCTATATGGAGCAACCAGGAAGGGTTATAGATTGAAAAAGGAACAAGTGCTTAGGAGAAGGGTTATCAAACTATTCAGAGTTTGATGGAAGAACCACAATGTGGGAAAATTTACTTGAGAGTTAGAAAGTGTAATGCTAAGAAAGTATCCCTATTCATTTTCTATCTGATTCCAGGACGGAATCCTTTTAAGGAGGGGAGACTGTAATAACCCCAATTTTTGGAAATTTTTGAAACCCTTATGAATAGTGATTTTGCAGATTATGCTGAATGAGAAAACTTTTCATGCCACACTATGTAGGGGTTCTGTTATTGATCTTCTGGGATATTATTAGTACTCTATGTGGTATATAAGTGTATGTAAAGATCGTCAGAATCCAATTCCGAACACTTTGATTTTTCCCGGAAATCCACCAGATACAGAAAGAAGTGAGTATAAGGTAACAGGATAAATATGATTTAAATTCAAGGATTTTAAGAGGGGATCATAAAAAGGAATATAAAATATTGAGGAAGGTTTAGGGGAACCCAAGTGATAAGATCCCGGATATGATTCCTCAAACGATAAACGAGATCGAAAGTTAAGCGAACCGTATAACAGATCAGCGGTCATTAGGCAAGCAATTAGGAGTTAATCAAGGAGGTTAGGGATGATGATGTCATCAAACCAACAAGAAGAAGACAAGTGTAACAAGATGACCTAAGCTTGATGACCTAAGCATGACAAGTGGGAAGGATTGGTTGGTTGATTGTGAGCCACACATTTTTCACCATGGTAAAAATTTAATTTAATGCCAAGACAAAAGGAAGTAACCAACCAATAAATATCATAACACAAATACAAATTGAAAGTTGACTTTCCCATTTCAAGAAGAAAGCTCTCGGCTAAAACAAACCCAGCAACTTCAAACTGCCATATCTCCCTCAATACTCACTCAAATGTTGTGTTCTATAGCTCGTTGGAAAGGTATTGAGATGGCCTACAACTCTTGTTCACAATTATCTTCCAAATAAGCAAGGTAAGACCCTCATTTTTACAGTTCTTTAAATCGGACTTTTAGAAACTTCAAAGCCTAACTTTGTGTTCTTGATTTCTTTGGAAAGATCAAGCTTGTAGGAGGCTCCATAAGGCTTCCTAGTAACTTTCCACCCTCCAAGAAAGGTATAAATCTTCACACCCTTTAGTAATAAGTTTGAATGTTGAAGTTTGGAGATGGTTTGGATGGATGAGTAGTAATTTGAATGATAAGCATGATTCGAGCTTAATTGTTAAGTAGTTTAGTTGAATTTGGAGATGTTATAATATATGATTGGATTGAGATCCTTGAGCTTATTATGACTGAAATCAGTAGTATTGATGTGTATCTTGAGTTGTTGTTGATTGGTAGTTGGATTGATATGATTTGGAATGGTAAAAAATTTGGAAATCGCGTAAACATAGCCGTCGTAATGTCCGATTCACTTTAGACTGCTTTTATTCATAACATTAGGACCCGAGAACTCCCTCCTAGGTTTTGACCATTGCCATGTTTAGATAGTTCATGTTACGAGCTTTGTTTTGATATGTGGTTCGTTTGATTCCGATATACGGTTTAGGAGAAACGGCCGTTTTAAGTAACGACGTTTCGCGAATGAAACATTACCCCTCGCCTTACTTTGAAACATAGGTTAAAGACCTTAAAGGACTAATTGGAGTATGAAACATTTATGTAAAGTGTAATAGGCAGTTGGTAAGACACTCGCGAAGGAATCGCCTTAAAACTCATAATGGTTAATTTATTAAAAATGGTGGAGTCGAGGATACTCGAGCGACTGAAGAGAATCAGTAAGCGCAAAGCGAGCGTTAGAGTCTAATTTGGTTAAAGTATAGATTTACAAGTGACTTCGGTTTAATTCCAACTTATATGTTGTTTATAGGTTACCAGACTCGTCCCGAGCCATTTGTAACCCCCAGTCGCTCAGGCAAGTTTTCTACCCGTTATACTGTTGTTGTGATGTATATGTGTATATGCATGATCTTGTGATAAATGCATATTTGTTATTAGCAAATTCTTGCGATATATTGTAGCATGTGATATGGTATATATGCATGCCTATTTCGTATTCTTGATTTATATATTTGTTGGTTCA